>NC_081756.1:48797557-48935057 GCF_963082965.1 Carassius carassius
TGGCCGTTTCCTGGGATTGAACCCATGATAGCATAATTACATATCAAGGTATAACGCAACAATCTACCAACTGAGCTACACGAAACGCAAATCACAATGCAAATAAAAGAGTAAAAACATTCATATGAAAACGCCCTTTTGCCAATAGGGGCGCAATTGTTGTATACGCACTGATGGGTCGTATTTCAGGGATTTGGACAAACGACCTACACGAGCGTATTGGTTGGAGGATAGGTTGCGGGTTCAGTGCCTTGCTCAAGGGCACCTAAGTCATGGTCTTGCCAGCCTGAGATTCGAACCCACAACCCTAGGGTTAGAAGTCAAACTCTCTAACCACTATGCCACGACTTCCCCAAAGCAGACAGACCTTTGCCCGAACAGGGACTTGAACCCTGGACCCTCAGATTAAAGGCCTGATGCTGTACCGACTGAGCTATCCAGACTCTTAAAGTTATTATAAAGTGTTACCATAGGTTTTACAAGTAAAGTTTGTTTTGAAGTGCATGTGTACCTGTGGTTGGGGATCCCTGATTTATGTCTGTAGGAAACACACTCCTGTATGAGTGAAATAAAGATGATCTATGCAATGAGAACATTTTTACCTCTGTACTTTTTTGCTCTTAATCCAGCTGTTTCTCCTGCATTCGTATGCACTCCCATGATCCTGTGCGTCTGCCGCTCGGATGTTTGTTCTGCTTATTGCTTTATGCACAAACACACAATAAACATTTGCACACTCTGCTGAGCCTCGGCTTTCATTTTTTTGCATTCAACCTTCCCTGCTACAGTCAGATCCAAAGACACTCGCTTCGACTCGTCTTCTGTTTCTTTTTCCAGTCATGATCTTTAAATAACTGATTGTCTTTTACAACTTCCAACAAGAAGCCGCACTTTTGCAGCTGGGTCATTCTTGTAATGCATTAAATGTTTACTCTGTAGCATAAATGCATCTGAAGTGAGTCTTAAGAACTCTAAGAGGCTTTTGTGAAGCCACTCACACAGGCCTGTAATTGCACAGAGAATGGTTGTAGCCCCTATAAGATGATATTTGGACACCAGCCAAGGCTGCATTTAACTTCACTATTAGTGAGAGCAAATTCCGGCATCACTCTCAGTTTGTGAGGGCACTCAAGTCTCAGCTTGAAGAGTCCTGTGGCACTGCCAAGGAAACTTGGCATTTTGTGAGAAAATGCAAAAGTGTTGATGGGAATAATAATAGATGAAATGAAAAACTATTAATACTTTTGCAGGTGAAAATTTTCTCTGGAGATTTCAGTACTTTTTTACAAGCAAATGCAAAAGCATTAAAACTTTACATTTGCTCACAGAACTTTTGTATTTCCCTGAAAACTTTACGCTTGCTAGAAAAAGATTTGCATTTCCCCAACAAATTTAGCATTTGCACACAAGTTCTCCGTTCCTCCACAAGAACATTTTCTGTCATGGTTTTGGCTTTTTAGTTCGGGTTCAGAGTTAATTCTGTTAATTGTCAGCTCCATATCGTGTTAAGTTGGTTGTTTTTGTTCCTGTTCTGAAGTTTTGTTATTTTCTGAATAAAGACTGCTGCGTATGGATCCTGTTTCCCTTCTGCTGTAACCAGCAGTAATATTTTTTTTGCAGTCAAACATTTTACGTTCCGTAAAGAAACTTTGATTGCTGGCAAAAGTTTTGCATACCCCCAAGAACCATTTCACAAATAAAGTTTATTGTGGGAGAACACAACATTTTCTCAGGGGAACAAAATCTTTGCATGCAAACAAAGTTTCTTGTGGGGGAATACAAAACATTAGTTTGCAGATGCAGTTTCTTGGGTAAATGCTTTTGCCAGCAAATGCAAAGTTCCCCCATAAGAAACATTTAAACATTGCATTTAAAATGCTTGCTTTGTGCCAAAAAAAATGTTTGTTTGCTTTAATTATTATTATTATTAATTTTTTTTTTGCATATCCCTAAGAAACGTTTTGCTTGCAAAACGTTTGCATCCCCTGAAGAAACTTTGCATTTGCTGGCAAAAGCATTTACCCAAGAAACTGCATCTGCAAACTAATGTTTTGTATTCCCCCACAAGAAACTTTGTTTGCATGCAAAGATTTTGTTCCCCTGAGAAAATGTTGTGTTCTCCCACAATAAATTTTGTGCTTGCATGCAAGAATTGTTCCCTCAAAGAACTGTATACATTTAAAATGTAGCGTTTACATGCAAAAAAATGTTGCAAAAGTTTTGCATTTCCTCAAGAAACATTTTTATTTTCCGTTAAATGTCCACACAACAAATGAGAAACAGCCAACACACATGAACAGCGGGCCTGTTGTCAAGTTCAATATCATTTTTAACCTTAAATTACAGCCTCTTTGCAAAGCTGCATTAAGCTCGTTGTCATTGCCGCAGACTCTCATCTTTCTTTCTGGCCTTTAAAGCATCATTGTATTATGAAAAATGAAATCACTACAAATGCATTTGAACTGACTTTAACATTTGTGAGTCTAGACTAGGAAGACCATCATTCTTAGAGCATTTTCAACAGTTATGATTGTTATGTTGTATCAGAGTAAATTACGCAGCACTAATGTTGACTGTCCTGGCAATAGGGCTTTTTTTCTTGGCAATGCATACTGTAGACAGTGATTCACTGACTGAACTCAAATACTGAACCAATCCTGTGAGGAGCATGTTTGGTTGTTACAGCAACTGTTAAGTCGCATTGGTATTGAGCCAGTAATAAAATTATGAATGAGGCAAACTATTTTGGCCATTAAACACACACACACACACACACACACACACATAGACTCTCTTTTCTTTCAAACTCACTCAATGAACTGGTACAAAAAAAAAAAAACAATTACACATCAATTTAGATGTTAAACTTAAGCTAAACAATGCAAAATCACCTATTCAGTGAAGTAAATCACTTTGGTTTTAATGATTTCCTAATCTCCCCATCAGTGCAATAAAGAAAGATAATTTTAATTATTCAGCAGGACTTTGTTTTTCTTAAATATTAAAGTGCATTGCACTGGAATGTCTCTGTGTCATTTAAAAAAATGGTGTCACTTTTTCATTGTCTGCAAAGTCAGTTTAAAAATGTTTGTAAGTTTACCACCAAGTGAATCTAATGCACTGCAATACGAGAGAATCAGAAAACACAAGCTAGCATCCCACTGACAAATCATCCTCTCAAAAACCCACACTCGCAGGGCATCAGACCTGGCGCCCAACGGAGGGTCAAGCTGATTACAGCCTGTCGCTCTCATTGGCTTTCTATCTCTTTATCTTCACTCAGTTTCACTCCACACGACTTGTGGCACACTTCGCTCAAGTGTTCAAGCTGAATCTCTGGTCTGGGGGAGCAGCAGGGGTCGATCTGGCGGTATTGAGGCTGTCAGCGGGTGTTTGGTGGACACATTTATACCAGCTGGCACAAAACCTATTCAGTGTTCACTCTGTTATTTCTGAACATCTCCGTTAAATGTCAGTACATTTGACCTCAACTGTTACTATATTTTACTATATAGAGATTTTAAATTTACTTAAAGTGTTTTTATGAAAAATAATAGACTTGCAAACTAAATTAAAATGTTTTTAGACACTTGATTGCATTTTAATTGCAATTAAATAAAAAATGCATTATAGTTTAAAATTAAATGTATACCAAATGCAGTTATTAAATTCTTGGCATGTTTTTTTGATTCAGTTTAGTAGGACCAACGTGGTTCTTTATTTGTCATTTCATAATCACTTCTGTTGACTTTGACATATAGTTAAACTGCACTTTAACTAAATTAAAATGTAATTTGTAATTTCTATTGAAACTTGTATGCCATGTATTTAAATATATTTGTAATTACACATTTGTAAAGATGACATTGCAATTCAGTACATTTAAATATATTAACTATAGGTAATACTGAAAAACAAACTACAATCCAAATGATAATCAAGTACTTAACATTTGCTTTTGTATGTCAGTCAACACATCACAGCAATAGGTTATTAAAATGTAACGATTTAAAAACGTACTCTAAAGACTTTTAATTTGACATTATTACAGAGTGTAATTAAGAAATGTAACTTTTCCTTTTTTACTTGTCATTGTATTAATTTCCCTTGTGAAGATGTACACCTTAGCATACTTTTTAAAGTGTACTTGTTACAGAAATAGTATAAAACATATATTCGAGTTGATGCATATGTTGAGAAATGAAGAGGGCTGGGCACTGAACCCTGAGGTACCCCAGTGTTTAACGTCTGTGACTGAAACACTCAGCCCTTCCAGAATACATTGAAGCTTTTACCCATGAAGTAGATGTATTTATTGTTTTCTTCTCTGAAAGGGTGGCTGGGTATTTTGACGACAGGGAGCTGTCCACTGTAAAATGCACTGGGTTTCATTTAGTAGTAAAATGTTAATGTGGGCTTTGGGCAGAGCATGGATTTTAACATGTTTCTGAGTGACAGTGGCCAGTATGCATGTCTGTGAATCTATGAGCATAAAAACAGACTCAAGGGGAAACAGGGACTCTTTACGACTGATGGTTTATAGTAGCTTCAGGAAAAAAACTCTAACAATGCTATTTTGAGCAATATTACCACATACACATAAACTAATGAGAAAGATTTGCCTCATGATTCCAACTTGTTAAAAATTAGGGGATGTGAGGGATTTAATGATTCAATTTAAAAAAAAACAGCATGTTTATTTTTAAACAGCATCTTCTGGTTATTATTCTTAATGCAATCATTATAGTCATTTCACAGTTGTGAAGTTAATTTTGGTTAATAATGATACAGTTGTTGTTGTTGTGTGTATGTGTATATGTATGTGCATATTGAATGGTCTGAATGTATGCAGATCAAATTAATCCGATTTGAAAGACTTAACTCGAAGTTTGTACTTAGTACTTTATTTACTTATTTAATCTAATATTTATTAATCATTTTATTTATTTTAGTCATATTAATTTCATGTATTTTGTTTTATGTTTTGTCAAATGTTTATTTGATTTAATAAAATTATTTATTTTGTCTTTCCAAAAACAAACCACTGAGCCCAAATATTTCTATTTCAAATAAATGTTCTTCTTTGAAACCCATATTAATCAAAAATTCCTACAATTACTTTAAAAATGTATTTCACAAGATTTATTGTTTTAACTGTACTTTTGATCAAATGCAGCCTTGGTGAGCAGAAAAGAGACTTCTTTCAAAAACATATCTTACGAAAACAGTGTTGTGTGTGCTATGTATCAAATATTTACTATTCATGAAACTGTATATTGTACATTTTACACATTTAATATTTATTAATTTATATCACCAGTTGCTAGTCAATTTTTGTCTTCATCGTTAAGTCACTTTGGATAAAAGCATTGCTAAACAAATAACTGTAATTCCAGCCATTGACAGATGTGTCAGAAGTTAATTTTGGAGTGTGTATGTGTGTGTGTGTGTGTGTGTGTGTGTGTGTGTGTGTGTGTGTGTGTGCAAACTAAAAAATGTTGGGTTAAAAATAACCCAACCTGTAACCCAACTATGGGTTGGTATAGCACCTTCCCATCTATGGGTTATTTCAACCCAACCCATTGGGTTAAAATCCTGTTGGGTTAAAAGTTACCCAACAGTTGAGTTAATTATTTATATTAATTAACACCAGTATTTTTATTAAAAATGACTTAATACAACCATATTTTGTAACTACTTTGTTGTAAATTACAGATTTTATTTTAATATGCAATTAAACACATTTACAAATATATTTTAAAATATTTTATTTAAATGTACAAGAATGTGTAAAAATACAACTGACATTTTCAAGATGTACAAATGTGTCAATTCATATTCATATCAAAACACACAAACGTGCAAATACAGTTGACAGCTGTGGCCTAATGGTTAGAGAGTTGGACCTGTAACCCGAAGGTTGCCGGTTCGAGTCTCTGTGCTGGCAGGAGTTGTAGGTGGAGGGAGTGAATGAACAGTGCTCTCTTTCACTCTCAATACTCATGGCTGAAGTGCACTTGAGCAAGGCACTGAACCACTAGTTGCTCCCTGGGCGCTGGATCTATAGCTGCCCACTGCTCTGGGTGTGTGTTCACTTCTCACTGCTGTGTGTGTGCACTTGGATGGGTGAAATGCAGAGCACCAATTCTGGATATGGGTTACCATACTTGGCAAATATTACGATTTTCAAATAAGATGAACCTAACATACAATAATAAAACAAAAAATAATCATATAATAAAAATATACCAGCTGCTGGACCTACTGATGATCAATCGAATAAAAAAGTTTTTTACTGATTACAAAATACAAAGTTTTTAAGGAGGAGACAGTGTGCAGAAGAAACTATTAAAAACTCTCAAATATGAGCAGAGGTCTTTGGGTAGTAGATGTCATATACGAAGAAAAGTTTGAAACACAGATCGACTGCTTGTAGTATCGTCTTCTGTTCCATCGCATCCCCGTTTAAAATAATAAAATCTTGGGAGGAGTTTTCCTTGTCACCAAGCACCAGGACATGTGGATTCTGGCTTGTCTCGTGATTCAAGTACAGCACTAATTAGTGCCAACCTTAAAAGAATAATAATTAAAAAAAAAGTTCAGTTAACATGCGTTGTGATGATATTTCATTGATACACTCACTTTACAAATGAGTGAATTTAAATGAGTTAAAAGCGATAGCGAATTTAAACTGGTTAAAGTGATAATTCACCCATAAATTATTTTTTTTTTTCAAAATATCTTCTTGGAACGATTTGTATTGTACAACGTGTGTCTTATACAAAATAAATAAAGGGGACTTGACTACACAGGGCACTGTAATTTTAAGTGTTGCTTTTACTTACAGGTTGAATGTCAATGAAGGACCGCTTCATTTCTGTGTATGATGTGCACACCATTTTTCCATTTGTTTGGTATGGTGCAGATGGCAGGAAGGGTTTTAAAGACAATTTCTGCACGAAGGCCTTTAAATGACAAAAGTACAGAGAAAGCACAAGTAAAAAAAAACTAAGCTTACAGTTTAAATTTGTACAGTCTTTGTGGGGATCTACTATCATTTGCACTAAGAGACAGACTAGTTTTCACTCCCTCCAGAAAATGTGTGGCAATATTTGCGGCTAATGTGAGTAAAATTGACCACCCTTTACCCTTTGACTGATTTGGACTTGTAGGGAGGAACTAAAGTACACTGTAAATGAAAGGAAGCTTTGTTGGACGGAATGCAACAATACACTTATTTCACCTCATTTGTCTTTTTCATAATTTTTGGATGTCATAGGTCTAAGTAAAATTTGAAAACTTATGTACCATTAATTTAAATAGGTTACTTACCTTGAAATGTTTCAATTAACAGGCAGAAATTCTATTGTTGCAATTTTTCCTTCACGAAAAAGTCCATTGTCTAAAACATAAGTATAAACACATTTAGTACAACACATTTAAAAAAACAACATGTCAATCAATCTATCTTCATAAGAGAAATTGCTGTAATTATAGGGTATTCTGATAGATGCATAACAATATTCAATATGAATAAACCATAAAAACACTACTACTGTACAATTAATTAGTGCTGGTGCGCTAAGACGAATATGGTTTCTGTTTTACGCTCCCCTCTTAAAGGTTGGTTGTAGGAGTAACGTTAACGTTATGTAAATTTGGGGCACTGGTACAAGCTTCTTTCACTGGTCCGATCCGATA
Source organism: Carassius carassius (assembly GCF_963082965.1). Taxonomy (NCBI): domain Eukaryota; kingdom Metazoa; phylum Chordata; class Actinopteri; order Cypriniformes; family Cyprinidae; genus Carassius; species Carassius carassius. Next base: position 48,805,259 of record NC_081756.1, read on the forward strand.
AATGGTCCGTGCGGCTTTTCTAGCTTAATTCTAATGATTTCGTCAAACTTTCACATTTCACCAGACATTTTTATCAACTTCAAGTAATACTTGTCTAAAAAGTTTTGCAGCTAATCTTTTAATGTATTAATGCTGGCGAACTGACAAGAATAGGATTCTTCTCTGGGGGAAACAAATGGACTAAAGGGAATAAAAACTTTTTTAACATATAAAAAAAAATAATAATTAACGTATCAGACACCTTACTTAATGTTATAACAGTTATATGCATCAAACGATTATATTAACAGATACTTACCCTTCATAATCATGCAGGCTACCGCTGATGTCAGCGCTGAGTCGCTGACTGGACCGTTAATATTTGAACCGGAGTGAAGCGGGAAACATATTTAACCCAACAGTTGGGTTATAACTAAAAATAACCCAACGACGAAAAAAAATGACCCAACAAATTTTAATATAACCCAACACATTGATTTAAAAAAACAACCCAACGTTTTTTACTGTGATGTGTGTGTCTGTGTGCGTGTGTGTGTGTGCATGCATGTGTGCATGCGCGTGTGTGTATGTGTGTGTCTGTGTGTGCATGCATGTGTGTGTGTGTGTGTGTCGTCTGCCCTTCTATCAGCAGTGCTTTTGCTCTCCTGCTGGTGAGTGTGGCATCAGTTCACAGGGCAGAACTGAAGGTCCCACAACAATCTGTTCTCTCTCTCTTTTTCTCACACACACTAGTCCTTGTGTACCATATGGGTGCAAAGCTGCTCCTGTCAGATCCTGAGATAAATGTGGATGAACGATGAGATCGAGCAGAACCTGTTGAGAGAGAATGGTTCCAGGGCTTCAGAGAGGTAAGACGCCCTTGACCTGTGAAATGTGCTGTGAAGTGTCATCTGACCGGTGTATGTTCACATCAGATGAAGACTGTACTTATAATAGTTTTCTATAAAAAGAGTTTTAAATAAAGGTGTCAACAGTGGGAGAATCAGTACCTGTACGGACGAAGAAGCAGAAAAGCTCTGAAGCCAGAAGACAGAAATACAGACAAAAACATCAGAATGACAAACACAAGGTGCAAAGATTAGATGACGGAGAAAGTGATAAGCAGAGATGCCCACTTTTGTCTGACAAGTAAGTGAATTATTACTGTGTTCCTTTTCTATAACTAGTGACAGGAGAAGTGAAGCATTTTGTGATTTTGAATCAGTTGCTTTGCAAAATAACTCACTGTTTTAAGTGCTCAAAACGCTTCAAGACTCCTGGTGGTCAAAATAAAGGAAATGCAACAAAAAACTCAGGCCAAACGAGAATAAAAACACCTTTTACAATCCAGTTGACCCGTTGCATGGAGTTTGATTGACAGGCGATCTGACCGATCATAATACCTAATCTGTTATTTTCTCTGACAAACAAAACAGAAAGGAGAGTAAATTAATGTCAGTGGACTTGAACTTGAAAAATCAAATGTATTGACGTGTTTCCGCGGGCGAAAAAAGCTACCTTCTGTTGTTCATTCATATGTATTTTGTGCTATAACTAGTAGTAAAGAGGAAGAGATGATCGGTTCACATGCTGCTACAGCGATCCGTCATGACACGTTAAAGTGCCACGAAACAGGTTTTATTGTTTGAATTTCTTTTTTTTTTTAAAGACAAAATTTGAAAGCTAAGACTTTGATTCATGCCAAAAGTATCCTGCTCTGTTTTGTCTGTTGACACGATGTGTTTTACACTGCATGAACATGATGTGTGGTGTGAGAGCGCCATGGCTTGTCAGACATCAACTGCTTCACAAAATGATTCACGCTGGTGACACCTGCTGCTCAGAACGGCGCAAATGCAACAAAACTCAAGCCAAACATGCAAAAAACAGCTTTTACAAAACCCATTGCAAGTTGAAAGTTTAATCTATGAGATGCACAAATCATCTAATGCCATTGAATATGAAGTGTCTGTATAATACGTTATGCTTGTTTTGTTTGCTTGATGTAAAAACCATATATGAAAACATTCACACACACAAACACACACTTGTTTCTGTTCTTGAGTAGGTGGATGCACTGTGTTTCTGAAGGTCATTATGTGATGTGAGGTGTTTGAACTACTCTTCAGTCATCCATCATCTCGTGAGATGTACTGTGTGTGTGTGTGTGTGTGTGTGTGTGTGTGCGTGTCTGAGAGAGAGATGTGGTTGATTCTGCACAGATGGCATCTTGGATCCACTGGCGAGGTTTGTTGTGGTTGCCAGGTGAGCGGCGTCACGAGGGCAAAGGTCATGAAACTGCACACGAGTTTGGTCAAGGTGAGGAAACCCATCTGCCTGGTTTGGTTTCAGTAAACCTCACAGTAAAGACACACACACTCTCTCATCAAAGTGAGCCTTTGTCAGATTCAGCTCTTCTCAAGTGCACCCAGTCTCAGAAGGGTACAGTGTTGCAGGTTTGACGTGTTTCCTGTTCTCATGTGTAGGAACAGCGCCACTCAGCGGTCAGTCTGTGAAGTGACTCGTTTTGTTGCTCACTCTTCTCATCATTAAAACTCTAAACAACACAGTGTGTTTGTGATTTTCCTCTTCATTATTTGTCACGGGCATTAGATGCTGTAAATCTCAGATATCTCATATTTAGAAGGATTTCTACATATGGAATTCCTGAATTTGAATTTAGGGGAGTATTAAAACAAATTGAAAATCAAATAAATTAATTAATTCTGTGAATTCAATACTTTATTTATTTGTTTATTTATTTATTTTTTTATTGAAAAACTATATTGGTCATACATCAGGTGTTTGTTCAATTGGAAAAAAAATAAATAAATAAAATAAATAGACAGTATGGTAAAAGGACATTTGGATTGTAATCTGGAGCGAAGAGTGGAAAAGATTTGTCAAATACAGGTAAATATGTACAAGAAGCTATGGATAATTGACAGTATAAAATCACACACAGGTTTTATCTGACACCTCTTATAATAATCAAAAAAAACTGCACAACCAAAATGATCAAACAGACAATTTTTGTTCTTTCCTTATTTTAATAGATGAATTCATGGAAAATATTTTTGAATTTTCTAAAAACTCTTAGTAGGCTGTTTGCTGTATCGGATAAAATGTTGTATGCATCATCTATGGACCCTCAACAGATGGAGGAATATTGGAATATATGGCTTTTTCATTTATGTATGGGTTTTTGTTTAAATGCATTATATAAGGTCTGTGATTAACACAAACTCAAGATATTTTCACTTTTTTATTCTACAGCATAAAATACACAGGTAAAAATATAAATAAATGAACTTAACTTTGACTTGTCTTGAAAAGGGCGCTAACAAGTGTCTAAGCGGGACACCAGAGTTAGTCGGGGACATTAAACTCCCTCACAGTCAACAGATCAACTCATCTACTCTCTTTCACGGCTTCGTTGAGCGTACTTCTGCAGTAGAAATGTTCTTCTGAAGTTAAGTCTTGTGACTAGTATTGATTGATTAAGTTTGTAGTCTACATGTAGATTTTCACTCCTGCAGATTGTATTAAAGTGTTCATTTGTGAAGATCATCCTGATGAACAAAATGTGTAAGCATAATAAACTTTGGTTGGTCACAGAGCTTAAATCCAAGGCCAAGGCCTATAATAAACTTTGGTCTGGCCTGCAGAAATGCATCACATTCAGCTCACAATGACGTGTTTTCTCAATGATTGAGTATTATAAAAATTGCCATATACATAAAGGGTGGCTGAATTTGGAGGTGCATACTTCTGTTTCTACAATATTTCTGCCATATTAAGATGCGTTCACAAGATTTATTCTAACAATTCTTGCAATTGTGTTACATTTCTCCACTCGAATCAAAACTTTGGAAATTCCCCAAAAGACAGTTAATCTGTGAGTGCACTGGAAAGCAAATAATAATAATAATAATAATAATAATAATAATAATAATAATAATACAACGTTATTGTAACATTTTGTTCCATTATTTTTTTTATTTTATATATATATACAAACAGTTCTACAAGATTCAGCTAGAGAACATTAAAGTTGAAATGACTTCTACAGCCAATGTTTACAGTTAAACATTTAAAGCAGAAACTGAACTTAAGTGTCAAATCAGTACTTATGAACTCAAACTTTGAACTCAAAAGAGAAAAATGTAAACACAGCATATAACAATTGTAAAAACACACTGTAAAAGTTCAATATGTTAGCGTTACTTGAAAAAAGTCTTGCGAACTTAATGCCTCAAGAAAAAAACAAAAAGAAAAAAAAACCTAGTTAAGACTGATAAGCCAAAACAACTTCACTAGATTTATCTGACAAATTAAAATTGACGGCAGGGTGTGAGGTGTGTTAATCACTAAAATTGTTTTATTAAATGATAATATTTTATCTTGATAGTCAATATGTCTATTTTGTGAGCCAAGCAGAAATACTTTAGAAAGCAGTAATAAAACTTAAGTTGATGAAAACAACTCTGTGGCCATTTTGATCAATATTCCCAAATTACATTTGATGGATATGTTAGCGCTAATAAACCTGCTCCCTCCATCAATCAGATGAAGACAATCGTGTTGAGGCATTACATTTATGCAGTTTCTCACTGTAACCCACAGTAAATTTTTTATTATAAAAAATAATAATGAAGACATTAAGACATTATTTATTATTCTAATGTATTAAGACATAAGAAGGAGGTTTTCCCCTCAGTTGGTCGTGTTTGGAGCGTTTTCCAGTGGATTTTAATCGCAGACGAGATTAAACTGCAGGATTACTCTGGTGCCGCTTCAGATCTGACTGTGTGACAAACACATATTCCTCACTTTAACATCTACTCTTTTAAACCTCTGTTTAATGGTTGGTGCCTCGGCCCATAAATATATAACAAATGAATACAAATCTGAAAAAATAGCCTTGTTCTTCATAATTCCAAATCAGAATATATATCGTCAACAACATCATCTGTTTACAAATAGTGATTTGATTGAGATAACTGCAGCAGCATGTCACGGACAGCAATAATTAAAATAATTAATATAGAACAATATCTGCATTGATACAGCTACAGGATACATAAAGAGCAGTAAGAACATATGAGTAATAAAACATATATCTATATTTATGTTGAGATGTAGACTATATAATCAGATTTGTATTTATATACTCGAGATTTATAAATATACATTCTGATTAACAATTAGACATAACTATATATTCACAATTTACATTTATATATTCAAATCTACAACTACATTTTCAGATTTAATTCCATTCATTCAGACTTTTAACTATAAATTCGGATTAACTTCTATACATATATTCATGATTTGTATTTATATATTCAGATCTAAATATATATTCTGATTTACTTCTATATATTCAGAATTATAACTATTTATTTTGATATGCATTTATATATTCGATTTTATAGAATTATTTCCTGTTTGGTGCTTTATATACTTTGTAAATATTATTTATAATGTTCTGTGTGTTTTTATACTGTATATATATATATATATATATATATATATATATATAAGAAAATTATAGTGAACAGTTCATATATCTTCCATTGAAATTAAATTAGAATAAAATAATACAAATAAATATGAGTTGTGCTCTTTGGCAAGAAAGTTTTAACAATATAGATGAAAATTATACATTAAAACAATATGATACAAATTAAATAAAACATTATAATTGTTTAATTTGAGAAAAGCATATAGGATTATAAGAAAATGTTACATGACGGCTACAAAAAAAAAAAAAGACTGAATTAATAAATATAGACTATATTTATAATAACATCATTTAGACATTTCTTTCACACAAGACATCTCATAAACATAAACATCCACTGTGAATGACTTTTAATAGACATTTCATAACATCTTGGCTTGATTGCATTTTGCTGTGCAGGCAATGGAAGTCAAAAAATGGCAATATGGAGGCATAGCAGGGCCATAAATACAAACAGCTATGCCAACATCTTGCCATGTTTTCTCTCCCCATCTGGACATTTTCTCATCTGGTCTAGACCTGAAGAACCGCTCCACATCCACACGATTGCACAATTACCTGATGCATAACCTGTTCGGCGGGAACCCTGCAAACTTCACCCGTTTACACAATCTACCAGTATACTTATTTAATAGTCATTTCCTTAATATGTCTGAATCAACCAACAAACGCAATCAACGCAACTTCAGAAGAAGTGAAGTTAGCATTTCTCAAAATGCATCAGTTTGAGTGTTTTCACCCGTATCTCTGGCTGTTTTTAGCTTGACAATGAATCATTATAACAACAGCCATTTTAATACTTACACAAATACTTAGTTTTCAGATATTGTGATATTGAAGGGTCAGGCTACTATCATCACAATTCTCCACTTGATCAAGACAAACGTTTTGTATTAAAGGTTTTCTTAAAAGTTACATTTAAATATAAAAACGAGGCGCTAAATATGCTCTCATTTGCATACCTTTAACATAAATCTGAACATTGGATAAAGCCAAATAAACTTTTTTTTTTTTTTTTTTTTTTTTTCGGCCTCAGTTCTTGAAAAAAATTTTTTAGAGAAAACTTATTTCAAAGATAAGGTATTGCAGGCTAATTTAAATCTAAAGACACAAATAAATAAATGGTAATAAAATAAACACTTAAATGTGCCGCATTCTTTCGACATGTAGGCTATTAAAGACAATGGTTTTGCCTGTAGTATCTTGTCATAAAATTAACTTGCAGCACAAACAGTAAGTCTGAAAAAAAGGTTTCTGAGAAAATCACACTAATGAAGGGCAATAAAGATCAACTCGCCTGCTGCGTTCACAATCTCTTGTCTGTTAGTGAGCTCCCTCCGGAATGAATCGTGCCCTTCCTCCTGCTTCCAAGGGCTTCTTTTCTGGGTGAGGTGAGTCAGCAAACCCCGGCCGGCTTCCGTTCAGGTGTGTTCAGGTGTTCACGCCCATCCGTGGCGGAGCGCGCGCGTCAGCTTCGACGCAGGCCGGTTTATTCACGTTACTCTGGACCGAAGATGCCTTTAAAAGCGCGCGTCTGTGTGAATCACGCGCGGTCTCGGTCTAGACGGAGTCTCGTGCCTCTTGGGATGTGAGCTGGACTCTTGGAGGGGTCTCTGCTGAGTCAGACTCGATTTCACGGTTGAATCATTTAATGATTCGCCAGACTTTTTTTTTCCTCCTCCTGCTGATTCGATGTGAAACATTTACAGTCCACTCCTTTATTAATCAGTTCGTATCACATATTTACACCCGAATATACACTGTTTCTCATTCAAAACTTTCTGATATATATATATATATATATATATATATATATATATATATATATATATATATATATATATATATATATATATATATATATATATATATATATATATATATATATATATATCAAATACCGTCGGTTTTTGTTAAAGATAGTGCAAGTACACGTGTGTGTTATTGGTTCATGTTGACTCAGGTCCATTAAAAAGGCTAATATGGTAAACCTTTACAAGTTTTCCGTTTGCTACATCTAAAGTACATCTAAAGAATTTATTATTTTAGTCCATGTTCATGTTTAAGATTTGCTAATGACAATTAAACTCAGAAGTTGGATCAAATAATGGATTTTAACATTTTCTAATCCATTATTAATATGTTAATAAATGATCAGTGAACGGTTGTAATTTCATTTTAAATGTAAATTATAGATAAAGTTGGAAACATACTGTTTCATATTGTTAGTCAGAGCTGGTTAATGCAATGGGAGCTTATTGCAAAAATGTTAGGGAAGCAAAGGGGTGGAACATTTGGGAAAGTTTCCCAGAAATTTCCTGGCTCTCTGAAACCCTATTACCAATAATATTAACAGATAAATGTAAATGACCAGCAGCAGACGAGGCTTCTTTTCATGCTTATCTAACATCTCTCTAATGCTGTAAAGATCCCACTGGAACCCTGATATTCAAACAGGCATGTGATTATAATAACAATAATAATCCTCAAACGGTTGGCCTAATTTCACGCTGAGGTGAGTCACTTCCTGTGCCAAACCCCATCACTGAATCCCACCTGGATCCTCCCACATGTCAAACACGAAATACATCCATCCATGTGCAAACCGCCAAACCCAAAAATGCCTAGGAGCAGCACGGCCCTCAACTTTCCATTACCTACGAAAAAAAAAAAAAAAAAACACACACACACACACACACTCAGCATGTGCACATTGTCTCAGTCTACACGCCTTAATTCTAATCCTGTGGCTCAGTGGAAGAGCATTGCTTTTGCAGCGCAAAAGGTTGTGGGTTCAATTCCCAAGGAACATACATACTAGTAAACAGAAAAAAAGCTTGAATGCTCTGTAAATTGCTTTGGATATAATGTCTGGTAAATGTCATCAGCTTTCCTCCAATAGTGTCTGTGCACTCAGAGCGTCCCAAACTAACAAATCAGTGACTGAAAAAGAGAAAAAACCTTGAGAGGAACTGGGCTCAGTCCAGCTACACCAGCGTCATGGTTCAGATATATATATATATATATATATATATATATATATATATATATATAGTAATCTGATACGTAACTCCAAACACTGGATTCAAATGCTTAGTTTTAAACCAAAACATATAATGCAATGCAATCCACAGATGATTGGGAAATGAACAAAACAATTATTCCTCAAAAGCTTCATATTTGATAAAATGATGTGTGGATAGTCGAGTAAAACCGAGCTGTTTCAGTTCAGGAAGTGTTCATCTGGAAATATTACTTAAGTTATTCTTAGACACAAATCAGTGCAGATTTGACAGTAAAAAGACTTATGAAGCTGGAGCTGAAGCTGGACGTTTGTACAGTTACACTGAAAGGCCTCGTGTTTCACGTATGATACAGTATGGGCTTTTGAAGCTGATTCTCCTAATGTAAGGGTTTTATTTGAAAGTGAATCACACACACTTCACGGTACTTTGAGCTCCACGTGTGAATCACCTTCAGTGACCCATTGCAGGTTGAGGCTTGACTCACTGAAAACAACCAAAACTGCCGAGTCTGGCCATGTGTCACATAAGGAAAACCAAACACTCGCCATCCAGCTCATGTGGGGATCATAGAGCTGGAGCGAGTCGGTCACACGGGAGTGTTTGGTCATCCACACATGGTTGTGATCAGACGCTCGTGACGCAGGTTTGCTCACTGCATGAATCAGCTCTCGAGAGGCAAAGGAACTAGATCCTGCTTTATTTTTATCTGTTTCACTAGTCTGTGCTCTTATCACTGTGGGCAAAAGTGCACAGTATTCGTGTAGCTGAAAACTCAAAGGTCAAACAGATATGACCCAGTTCACTCTCTACAGCACATCGTGGGGCATGTTGTCACACTGTACTGGGTGAATGGTTTTCAAGGGAACTTGTGAAGGATAGCTTTATTATGAATACTAGCGAAAACATTTTTTTTCACAATGTAGTTCTAAAACAAATTGCAAATACATAACATAGCATAATAACATATGAAATAAACGGCACAGCTTTTTCAACTTTTTACCCGAGAGCTACATTAAAAAAAATAAATAAAAAGGAAGATATTGGAAAATCATCCAGTTTGAAATACACATTTAAAACCATCAATCATTTAAACAAAACCATTAAGAGATACCAAAAGACACGCGCACACACACACACACACACACACACACACACACACACACACACACACACACACACATATATATATATATATATATATATATATATATATATATACAGTGCTTAACAGATGTATTAGACCAACACCACCCAATGTAAGGTTTTAGCCAAAGCTGCCCTATAACAGTATTGGTTATTACCAAAAACTTTTTTTTTTTTTTTTCTGTGGTTAATCCACATCAGTATATGTAAACTAGTCACAGTAGTATTTGTAATGCTAAAATATAATAATTGTTGTTATCCATGAATTTTCAAATGTACTGTTTTAAAAGAAAGGCAGAACATTTTTTAAAAACTTTATGTATTTTGTTCAGATGCCCAAATGCATTCAATAATAAAAGCAACTGTGGAGAAGTGCATGAGAAACAATGGCAGCAAGCACTGAGCTGGAGGCAATACACAATATTAAGCTTTGTTAGTTAGCCTATTATGTGTGAATAAAGACTATTTAGTTTTCAGTTTGTTATTTGCCTAATAAATGACAATAAAATGTTGAGTTTTTGACAGATTGCTAAAACACATATCTTAACAATATATACGTTTATATATATATATATATATATATATTGGTAAAGGTAATCACCAATATTATTAGTTTAGGGCAGTGTGTGTGTGTGTGTGTGTGTGTGCGGGCGCGCGCTGATTCACGTTTTATAGCCTAGCTTCTTTAAACATAATCGTAAATCAGATGTCAAATCAATATAAAATAATTGTATCATATAATTTTACATAGCCTACAATAATCGCATATCAAATAAATTTAATAACCACATATAAAATGCATTTTTTTTACTACCTCAGAATAATTTTTTCTGTCACCTCTAAAGGTTGATGGTTTTACAGTGATTTCAACTCTCTCTCTTTCTCTCTCTCTCTCTCTCTCTTTATTTATATATATATATATATATATATATATATATATATATATATATATATATATATATATATATATATATATATATATATAATGGGTTTACATATTTACCTTAATTTGCCCTTTCTTCTTTTCTTTTTTCTTTCTTTCTTTTTATTTATTTATTTATTTAAAATAGGCTGTATATCTTTTATACGATATATATTCCGCTCGCCTTTAATTTGGACGCCGAGTATCCCAAGTCTCTGTCAATCACGAGCACGTGCTCACCTCGTGTGTGTCCGCGCGGCGTCCGTCCGTCCAGATGTGAGCAGGACTCCAGATTCCCTCAATCGTCTGATCGCAGCGCGTTCACCGGAGCTTTATAAGCACCTTCAGAGGGATTCCCTGGAATCTGACTGAGCCTTTCCTAGCATCCGACGGAATTCCCCATCGGGATACGGAGGAAAACCGGGCGACTATTAAAAAGACTATTATCTCTGATCGGTTCTGTGTTATTCTGAGTGAAACTCAGCCGTTAATTCTCGGGAAAGGACCCCTGAAACTACAACTGAAAATTGTCAAGATTTAGCAGCGATTGAATGAAATGTATGAATGAATTAATGAATGAATGAATGAATGGAGGAATGATGAACAGGAATACTCAGTGCATGATCGTGTATTCACAGATGGAGGTTAAATCAAATGCACGAGGGTCTGAAGTGTGGCTTAATATAGCTCATCTAAAATGATTGAAACATTTATTAATCATGCATAGCAGTTGTATGGCCTCTCTGGGTTTTTATGCAGTATGTTTATTTAGAAGCTGCATGATTATTTATTTTAATTATTTTTACTAAATAAAATAGGCCTACTAAGAAATTTTCCTCAATATATTTTTTTTAGATGTGAACAGATAAGTTGTATTTGTCAAAATGATTGTTTCTTAATACTTTTATAAGACAGAACCACAATGATTATGATTTTATGATGAAAAATCATTATGATTATGATTTACTTTGAACCGTAATAAAATCATTATAAAGAAACTTTATTGATAAGTGAATATTGTTGAAGAAATATCAGCAAAGTCAAAGTCACCTTTATTTATATAGCGCTTTAAACAAAATACATTGCGTCAAAGCAACTGAACAACATTCAATAGGAAAACAGTGTCAATAATGAAAAAATGATAGTTAAAGGCAGTTCATCATTGAATTCAGTTATGTCATCTCTGTTCAATTAAATAGTGTCTGTGCATTTATTTGCAATCAAGTCAACGATATCGCTGTAGATGAAGTGTCCCCAACTAAGCAAGCCAGAGGCGACAGCGGCAAGGAACCGAAACTCCATCGGTGACAGAATGGAGAAAAAAACCTTGGGAGAAACCAGGCTCACTTGGGGGGCCAGTTCTCCTCTGACCAGACGAAACCAGTAGTTCAATTCCAGGCTGCAGCAAAGTCAGATTGTGCAGAAGAATCATCTGTTTCCTGTGGTCTTGTCCTGGTGCTCCTTTGAGACAAGGTCTTTACAGGGGATCTGTATCTGGGGCTCTAGTTGTCCTGGTCTCCGCTGTCTTTAAGGGATGTAAAGGTCCTTTCTAGGTGCTGATCCAGCATCTGGTCTGGATACGTACTGGATCCGGGTGACTGCAGTGACCCTCTGATCTGGACACAGACTGGATCTGGTGGCCACGGTGACCTCGGAACAAGAGAGAAACAGACAAATATTAGCGTAGATGCCATTCTTCTAATGATGTAGCAAGTACATAGGGTGTTATGGGAAGTGTTTCCGGTTCCGGTTTACCTAATTAATGCAGCCTAAAAATCCTTTAACGGATTTGGATAATAAAAGCATATTAGTATGTTATGTGTATGCCAGGTTAAAGAGATGGGTCTTTAATCTAGATTTAAACTGCAAGAGTGTGTCTGCCTCCCGAACAATGTTAGGTAGGTTATTCCAGAGTTTAGGCGCCAAATAGGAAAAGGATCTGCCGCCCGCAGTTGATTTTGATATTCTAGGTATTATCAAATTGCCTGAGTTTTGAGAACGTAGCGGACGTAGAGGATTATAATGTAAAAGGAGCTCATTCAAATACTGAGGTGCTAAACCATTCAGGGCTTTATAGGTAATAAGCAATATTTTAAAATCTATACGATGCTTGATAGGGAGCCAGTGCAGTGTTGACAGGACCGGGCTAATATGGTCATACTTCCTGGTTCTAGTAAGAACTCTTGCTGCTGCATTTTGGACTAGCTGTAGTTTGTTTACTTAGCGTGCAGAACAACCACCCAATAAAGCATTACAACAATCTAACCTTGAGGTCATAAAAGCATGGATTAACATTTCTGCATTTGACATTGAGAGCATAGACCGTAATTTAGATATATTTTTGAGATGGAAAAATGCAGTTTTACAAATGCTAGAAACGTGGCTTTCTAAGGAAAGATTGCGATCAAATAGCACACCTAGGTTCCTAACTGATGATGAAGAATTGACAGAGCAACCATCAAGTCTTAGACAGTGTTCTAGGTTATCACAAGCGGAGTTTTTAGGTCCTATAATTAACACCTCTGTTTTTTCAGAATTTAGCAGTAAGAAATTACTCGTCATCCAGTTTTTTATATTGACTATGCAATCCATTCATTTTTCAAATTGGTGTGTTTCACCGGGCTGCGAAGAAATATAGAGTTGAGTATCATCAGCATAACAGTGAAAGCTAACACCATGTTTCCTGATGATATCTCCCAAGGGTAACATATAAAGCGTGAAGAGTAGCGGCCCTAGTACTGAGCCTTGAGGTACTCCATACTGCACTTGTGATCGATAGGATACATCTTCATTCACTGCTACGAACTGATGGCGGTCATATAAGTACGATTTAAACCATGCTAATGCACTGAATTATCTTTCTAATAAATAATGGTGTCATTACTGAGTGAGTAGCTATAACGGAGTTGACAGATAATTTTGGACAGGCTTCTGAGGCAACGTAACGGTTTAATGATTTACAACAAAACAGAACAAATTTTGGTGATAACGAAACAAATATTGAATAACTATAATACTGATTTATCGCTTGAACTAGCATCAAAAGTGCAAAAAGTTAGTCAGAAATATTAGCCTACATACATACGCCCACCTACCTCGACGGCATGACAGCAGCGGCAATAACTTAAAGGGATGAGTTATAAAAAAAATAAAAATTCACCCCCCTCACAGTTGTCATGAAGGAAAAAAAATATCTATATAGACCAAAAAAATATATTTATTTATATTTTTAACCAGGCTTTAAACGTGTTTATTATTATTATTATTATTATTATTATTTTGTATTATTATTATTATTATTTTTTTTTTTGCTGCTGTGAACTTGGCCATTTTACCATGGGGAGTCAAACCTGTCACCTTTCTGAAGGCAGCTCTATCTCAGCAACACCAGATGGCGCAGCGCAGCTTATTTACAATGTCAAAGATCTGTAAAATGTTTAATAACTTATACCACTGCTCTACTTCTTACATGTTATCCTACATGGGGGGGGGGGGGGGTTCCACAGTTGGAGAACATACAATATTCTTCCACTTTTTCCTTTTTTTTATTAATTTTATTTATTTAAAAGAAAGTTATTTAGGTGTAAATCCAATATATATATATATATATATTATTAATTATTAAAGTAAATTAAGTATTAAATATAAATAATAATTTTACTCTTATTTAGCTCAAACATTATATGTGTCACTCTCATGAACTGTTGTGTGTTTTTTTTTTCCTCACCCACGTGCCCCATGTCCAAGTTTCCCCCGTGTTTCTCTGTGCCTATATCTGGTTGTTCCTGTTCTTGTTCTGACTGTGTTCATTTGATCCAGGTGTTCCTCATTGATTCCCTCATTTAGTTCCTTGTTTGTTGTGTGTAGTTTCCAGTCGTCCAGTGGCTCAGGGTGTCTGCATGGTCTTAAAAAGTATTAAAAGTTGATCAATCAATTTAGACAATATTAATGCCCTTGCTGGGCTTGTTGATCCGGCTCTCGCTGAATTTCTGACCATTACCGCATGCTTCCATCCGCTCCTATGATTTTTGTATCTGCTCCTGCAAACATTCAAAAATATTGTATCAATATGTGGGGTATTTAAATCCCTTTGAAATTAGCTGGAGATAGTTCACTTTAACTTTCGATTTCACGATTGTGCACGCACTGTGTAAAGGGAGCACATTTGTCAATGAGCTCGCAATCTGTTGAGGAGCAAATCCTCCAACATCTTGTCAGACATCTCTCCTTACTTTTGACCCGTGATCAGTCAATCTGACTTCTGCAGCTTGTTTTGGTTGCAGGGTTGTTGTTGTTGTTTTCCATGGTTTGATTTTCACAGTGTTCATTTGCTTTCAGCAGCTAACATGAGGTGCTAGCGGTCGCGAGAGCATATGCGGGAATGACGCTTCACGTTTTTTTTGAGCAACTGGGATGGAGCCCCCCTAGCAGTTTGTGCCCTACGCAAACTGCGTACTCTGCATAGATGGGGCGGCAGTACTGAAGAGTTGTTATCATTATTTTACCTTTCATGATCATTCCGGCCATGTCCAGATGTACAAGGGTATTTTTATACAACAGAGTTTTTCTTTTTTCCGTAAAAAAAAAAAAAAAATCTCTGTTCAAATGAAAACGCAAACGCATGCTATGTTGCACTGTCAAGAGCATGCCAAGCCAACAGGTGGAGATTTAATCTCAAATCGGTAAAGCCATGTTGGCCAATAAGAAGCCAGAAAAAAGTTTTCAGTAGGCAGAGATAACAGCGCTGGCTCCGATGTCATAAGCCCAAAATGCCAGTTTTGCTGTCTACGCGATAACACTGTGTTTTAAAAAAATGTTCACCATGGCAGGGATTTAAAAAAAATATTTGGTTTCAGTGACCTTGCACTGTTTACATGTGGACGAACGGCCAAACCATGAAGAAAAACTGCGGTTTTAAAAATAACCACATTCGTGTGGACAGGGCCTCAGACTTGATCAGGTGCAGTACTTATACTTAATAAATCAAGCACTCCATAATCATAGATAAACTGCTTGACCAAGTAGGTGTTTGTCATGAGAAGTGTTCCTCAAAACAGCTATAGTTTGCAGAGAGTTATGAGTTGATGTTACAAATACATCTTTTGAATATACTGTGTGAACTCATAGCCCTGTTAGCTTGGAGAGCTTTATTCCCCCCCCTCAATAAGTTTTGTCAGTTGTTTTGATTTGATTCTTGTTTGAATTATTCTTTCTTGGGCTGCATTGGTTAGTCACTCAGTTATTTGTCTTGTGCTTTGCTCCCCTCATCTGAATTATGTTGCATTGACAAGGAGTTATCACAAAGTAGGTATGTTTAGTTGTGCTATCTTACGATCAGAATATTGATAAGTTAAAATGTTGCCGATGTAACCAGATAAAACTTGGATTGGTGATGAGGTCTTAAAAATTATGGAAAGAGTCTTAAAAAAGGTCTTACAAGGTATGAAATTTAACTCCTTGATTCCTGCATATACCCTAGGGCTCCTGTTCCCATGTCCAGCCCAGAGAGGGCTCCGGCTCCCCAGTTAAACCCATACAGGGTTCCTGCTCCCAAGTTAAGCCCATAAAGGGCTCCTTTTCCCAAGTTAAGCCCAGGTATGGCCGCAGTTCCTACATCTGGCACACAGAGGGCCACAGAACCTGAAATTCCCCCCAAGGATTTTTTTTGGAGGGACTGTAGGGCTCCAGTCATAGATGCCAGGCTGAGTGCTGGGGCCAGGGCCACGGAGGCCGCTCTGCCATGTCCCCTGGAATGCTTGCTCCACCAAGTCCCCCTGAGTTCCCTGCTCCTCCGTGGCTCCCTGGACTGCTTGCTCCACCATGTCCCCCTGAGTTCCCTGCTCCTCCTTGGCCCCGTGGACTGCTTGCTCCACCATGTCCCCCTGAGTTCCCTGCTCCTCCATGCCCCCCTTCACTGCTTGCTCCACCATGTCCCCTTGAGTTCCCTGCTCCTCCATGCCCCCCTGGACTGCTTGCTCTACCATGTCCCCCTGAGTTCCCTGCTCCTCCAAGCCCCCCTGGACTTCTTGCTCCACCATTCCCCCCTGAGTTCCCTGCTCCTCCATGACCCCCTGGACTGCTTGCTCCACTATGTCCCCCTGAGTACCCTGCTCCTCCATGCCCCTACCATGTCCCCCTGAGTTCCCTGCTCCTCCATGGCCCCCTGGACTGCTTGCTCCACCATGTCCCCCTGAGTTCCCTGCTCCTCCATGCCCCCCTGGACTGCTTGCTTAACCATGGCCCCCTAGTCTCCTGATCCACCATGTGTCGCAGAATGGGTACCACCCTTGAGGCAGTCCGTTCCGTGTAAGCCTGTCCCTAGAGGCCTCCAGAACAGCCCCACCCCCTACCCGGTGGAATTGTTATGGCACGGGACTCAACTTCCGGGACGGGGAGTAATGTCAAGCCCATGGACCATTTTGTGTTTGTTTTCCTCCCCCACATGTTCCATGTCCTAGCTTTCCTCTAATTTTCTTTGTGGCCATATTTGTTTTGTTTTCATATTTGTTCTGATTGTGTTCATTTGATTCAGGTTTTCCTTATTGATTCCCTCGTTTAGTTCCTCGTTTGTTGTGTCTTACATATTTCTGTGTCTCCCGCATTCCCAGTTTCAGTTTGTAATCCCTTTGCTTGTTTTTTAGTCTGTTTGTTCAAGCTAATAGCCACATTTCTCAGTGCCTCAGAAGTGTGAAAATATGAAACATTATTATTATTATTAATAATTATTATTAAAACAACAATTATATTTTAGAAAATTGTAATATGGAAATCTTGGAATTGAGTAATTCTACTTTAATTTAGCTAACACATTATGCTAAATATTTAAAAATAATAACAACTGTATATTTTAGCACATTTTAATGTGCAAGCTTTGTGAGTAAATATTATCTTATATAGCTGATGCGTGATACCGAATATATTTTATAATAAAAAATAACAACAGAAAAAAAAATCTCTGTATATTTTAGCAATGAATCAACCCTCCAAGAAAACTTTTATAAACATGAGCCACGTCTAAAAGGCAAAGGGGGAGGTGTTGCTTCAATTTATAACAACGTTTTCAGGATTTCTCAGAGGGCAGGCTTCAAGTATAACTCGTTTGAAGTAATGGTGCTTCATATAACATTATCCAGAGAAACAAATGTTAATGATAAATCCCCTGTGATGTTTGTACTGGCTACTGTATACAGGCCACCAGGGCACCATACAGACTTTATTAAAGAGTTTGGTGATTTTACATCCAAGTTAGTTCTGGCTGCAGATACAGTTTTAATAGTTGGTGATTTTAATATCCATGTTGATAATGAAAAAGATGTATTGGGATCAGCATTTATAGACATTCTGAACTCTATTGGGGTTAGACAACACGTTTCAGGACCTATTCATTGTCGAAATAATACTCTAGATTTAATACTGTGTCACGGGGTGAAGAATCACTCGCATTTTCGGGGGTTGGCGGTAAGTCCAGCCCGCCGGAGCTCCAAGAGCACCCTCCGCAAACGATCCAGATGTTCTTCACATGCCTCGGAGTGGACCACGACGTCATCCAGGTAGGCAGCCATGTAGGCCTGGTGGGGCCGCAGGAGGATGTCCATCATCAGCTGGAACGTCTCGGGGGCCCCGTGCAGGCCGAAGGGAAGGGTCCGGTACTGCCAATGGCCACTGGGAGTGGTGAAGGTGGTCTTCGACATGGCGGCCTCAGAGAGCGGTACCTGCCAATAGCCCTTGGTGAGGTCCAGGGTACTGATGTACCGGGCCATTTCCTAGGCGGTCCAGGAGTTCGTCAACCCGAGGCATGGGGTACCCGTCGAATTCGGAGACTTCGTTCAGGCGGCGGAAGTCGTTACAAAAGCGGAGGGTGCCATCAGGCTTTGGGACCATCACAATGGGGCTGGACCATGGACTCCGAAATGGTTCTATTACCCCCAACTTTAGCATTTGTTGGACGTCTTCCTCAATAGCCTGCCGACGAGCCTCCGGGACTCGGTAGGGCCATTGCCTAACGACGACTCCTGGGGACGTCCGGATGTGGTGCTGAAGCACGTTGGTCTGCCTGGGCTGAGAGGAGAACACATCCTGGAACTGACTGACCAGGTGCTGCAGCTCCGTCTTCTGGGCAGCCGAGAGGTGGGGGTTGACATCCACAACCACAGGCTCGGTGAGGCTCAGGGCAGCTACTTGGTCCTGGGTCCCCATCCATTTCTTCAGGAGGTTGATGTGGTAGAGTTGCTCCGCCTGTCGTCGTCCCGGCTGTCTCAGGCGGTATGTGACCAGCCCAATCCTCTCTGGTACGATGAGGGGTCAGCTGCTGCTCCCACGCTTCCCGGGCCACGTCCAAGAGGCCCCGAGGTTGACGGCCGAACAGGAGCTCGAAGGAGGTGAAGCCAGTTGAGGCCTGAGGAACTTCGCAGATCCCAAAGAGCACGTAGGGGTTCATGAGGTCCCAATCCCGCTTGTCCTCCGCCGCCACGCATCTGAGCATTTGCTTGAGGGTTTGGTTAAATCTCTCTACGAGCCCATCGGTCTGGGGATGATAGACGGTGGTCCTCAACTGCTTCACCCGCAGCAGCCGGCAGAGGTCCGCCATTAGCCAGGACATGAAGGGGGTTCCCTGGTCAGTCAGGATCGCAGAGAGGAGGCCGACTCGGCTGGCCAGCAGAAACAGCTCCTGGGCGATGGACTTCGCGGTGGCCTTCCGCAGGGGGACTGCTTCTGGGTACCGGGTGGCATAGTCGACGATGACCAGGATATGCTCATGCCCTCGGGCAGACTTCGGCAACGGCCCCACTATGTCCATTCCAATCCGCTCGAAGGGCACCTCGATGATTGGCAGCGGAATGAGCGGGCTGGAGGGAGGAGTCCTGGGCGACGTGGCCTGACAGGTCGGGCAGGCTTGGCAGAACCGCTTTACTTCGGCCTCCAGGCCCGGCCAGTGGAAGCGGTCACGGATGCGTTGAGTGGTGATGGCTGCTGCGAGGTGTCCTGCCATGGGGTGGGAATGTGCCTGTTCTAGGATGGTCTCGGTTTTGGCTCGAGGCACGACTAGTAGCTTTTTCTCCTCCCCCCTCCGCTGGGCGATACAATACAGCAGGCCATTCTCTACAACAAAATGTGGGAGAGGGTGGGGCCGGAGGAGGACATCCTCTCCATCTACGACTCCAACAGTGCTTGAGTCGGTCGTCCTCCCGCTGTTCCTTGGCAAAAGAGCCCCCTCCAGCGGCCTGTTGGTACACATCATAGAAAATATTAGTAGATTGGGAGGGGGCCTCACCTTCTCTCCCACTGTCGGAGACGAGCAGGGCCGGCCAGCGGCGGGGTCCAAACGGCCGCCTCGGTCTTCGACGGTTCCCCTTGGGGCTGGCAGGCTGAGTAGAAGCGATAAGCAGTTGGTCGATGTCGGGCCAGTCCCTTCCAAGCAGTACGGCCACCGGCAGGTCCTTCACCAGGCCCACCTCCACCGGCCAGGTGCCTTAG
Organism: Carassius carassius; assembly: GCF_963082965.1. Taxonomy (NCBI): domain Eukaryota; kingdom Metazoa; phylum Chordata; class Actinopteri; order Cypriniformes; family Cyprinidae; genus Carassius; species Carassius carassius. The sequence goes on from NC_081756.1 coordinate 48,825,333, forward strand.
GGGGACGAAATGACCATCTCACGGGCCGGTACTTGGCGAGTGTCTCCGTGCACACAGGTAATCGGCAGGAAGTTTCTCCGGTCGCTTCGAGGGGCGCACAACCGCGACTGGATGAGAGTGACCACACTGCCTGAGTCCAACAGGGCCCGGAACCGTCTTCCATCCACCTTCACTTCTGCTTCGGGGGCTCCCGCCGGTACTCGCTGGTGGACGATGCAGCCTGCCAGCCAGGCTCGCGGAGGTGACGGTGGATCTGCGCTGGGCATGGGCTCATCTCGTGGTGGGGGAACCGTCGGCCTGCTGACTGGTCGTGTGGTGCATTCGAGCGGGCGTCGCTCCTGGACCACCCTCCGGGGGAATGGCGGCAGCCAGTCCCCTGCCCCGCTGTGATGGACAGCATCCGCCAGCTCGATCGCCTCCACTAGTTCCCGTACGTTTCTTGGGTTCCTCATGCTGACGGCCTGTCGGTGGGCGCGAGGTAGTGCGTGCAGGAGGCGATCGACTACCACTCGTTCCGCTACCTGTGTTGGGGTGGGGTCTCCCTCCAGCAACCAGTGCTGGGCGATGCGGCTGAGTTCGGCCACCTGGGCACGGGCTGGCACCCGGGGTTTGTACTCCCATTCGTGGAACTGTTGGGCGGCGCACACAGGGGAGAGGCCAAGCCTCGCCAGGATCTCTCGCTTAACTTCTGCATAATCGTTGGCGGTCGTCAAGGGGAGCGAGACGTAAGCCCTCTGTGCTTCACCGGTGAGGAGGGGTGCCAGCGCACGTGCCCATTCGTCCTCGGGCCATCCCTCACGGTGGGCCGTGAGTTGGGGCGGTGATCTTGTCGGTAATTCTTCACTGTACTGCCCGCATTCTCCACCACTGTCACGGAGAGAAGAATCACTCGACAAGAGGTGCGTGAAATCAAATGCCCCGGAGGGTGGATTTATTGAACAGTGTAGGGTGCCTGGTGAAATGTGCTGCTCCGCTTTCTGGTGCCCGGTGCTTCCCGTGCGCTCTCTGTGCTCTTCGGTGCCAGTTAAGGTGAAAGTGGGTGTCCTGACGTGCTCCAACGTGGGTGGGCTGTCGGTCACTCGCTGCTTTCTGCGAAGAAATGAGACAGGAATTAGACCAGCGTTGCATTCAGTTCGAGACCGTCGTTTGAGTGCAGCGTGTGCTGCTTAAGAGCGTACAGGCTGACGGGGAGCAGCTGTGACCGATCAGCCGGTGACGAGGACATGCAGGTGCTCTCTGTTGGTTGCCAGGGCGACGCTGATTCCTCTGGGAGTGCTCGTCACAACTGTCACATGGAATTGATGTTGATAGTGTTGAAATTATGCAGCCAAGTGATGATATCTCATTATGAGATCATTATTTAGTTTTGTGCAAACTTCATATAGCCAAAATTGTAAATTCTACTTCTTGTTACAAGGATGGTAGAACCATCACTTCTACCACAAAATACTTTTTAAGTTATCTTCCTGATGTATCCGAATTCCTTAGCATATCCAAAACCTCAGAACAACTTGATGATGTAACTATGGACTCTCTCTTTTCTAGTATTTTAAATACAGTTGCTCCTTTACGCTTAAGGAAGGTTAAGGAAACCAGTATGACACCATGGTATAATGAGCATACTCGCACCCTAAAGAGAGCAGCCCCGAAAAATGGAGTGCAGCTGGAGGAAAACAAAACTACAGGTATGTCGTATTGCTTGGCGGGAAAGTAACCTATCCTACAGAAAAGCATTAAAAACTGCTAGATCCGATTACTTTTCTTCTCTTTTATAAGAAAACAAACATAACCCCAGGTATTTATTCAATACAGTGGCTAAATTAACAAAAAAAATAAAGCCTCAACAAGTGTTGACATTTATGAACTACTTTACTTCTAAAAATCGATACTATTAGAAATAAAATTGTAACAATTCAGCCGTCAGCTACAGTATCGCATCCGACAGTGCACTATAGACCCGCTGAGGAACAGTTCCACTCATTCTCTACTATAGGAGAGGAAGAATTGTATAAACTTGTTAAATCATCTAAACCAACAACATGTATGGTAGACCCTATACCATCTACGCTCCTAAAAGAGGTGCTTCCAGAAGTCATAGATCCTCTTCTGACTATTATTATTTCCTCATTGTCATTAGGATATGTCCCCAAAACCTTTAAACTGGCTGTTATTAAAAATAAAAAAAACACAACTTGACCCAAAATAACTAATTAATTATAGACCAATCTCGAATCTCCCTTTTCGGTCCAAGATACTAAAAAACTGGTATCCTCACAATTATATTCCTTCCTAGAGAAAAATGGTATATGTGAGGATTTCCAATCAGGATTTAGACCGTATCATAGTACTGAGACTGCTCTCCTTAGAGTTACAAATGACCTGCTCTTATCATCTGATTGTGGTTGTATCTCTCTATTAGTTCTATTGGATCTTAGTGCTGTGTTTGACCCAATTGACCACAACATTCTTTTGCATAGACTTGAACACTTTGTTGGCATTAATGGAAGTGCATTTGCATGGTTTAAATCGTACTTATATGACCGCCATCAATTCGTAGCAGTGAATGAAGAGGTATCATATCAATCACAAGTGCAGTATGTAGACCCTCAAGGCTCAGTACTAGGGCCGCTACTCTTCACACTTTATATGTTACCCTTGGGAGATATCATCAGGAAACATGGTGTTAGCTTTCACTGTTATGCTGATGATACTCAGATCTATATTTCTTCACGGCCCAGTGAAACACAACAATTTGAAAAACTAATGGAATGCATAGTCGATATAAAAAACTGGATGACAAGTGATTTCTTACTGCTAAATTCTGAAAAAAAACAGAGGTTAATTATAGGACCTAAAAACTCTGCATGTAATAACCTAGAACACTCTCTGAGGTTGATTGCTGCTCTGTCAATTCTTTGTCATCAGTTAGGAACCTAGGTGTGCTATTTGATCGCAATCTTTCCTTAGAAAGCCATGTTTCTAGCATTTGTAAAACTGCATTTTTCCATCTCAAAAGTATATCTAAATTACGGCCTATGCTCTCAATGTCAAATGCAGAAATGTTAATCCATGCATTTATGACCTCAAGGTAAGATTATTGTAATGCTTTATTTGGTGGTTGTTCTGCACGCTTAGTAAACAAACTACAGCTAGTCCAAAATGCAGCAGCAAGAGTTCTTACTAGAACCAGGAAGTATGACCATACTAGCCCAGTTCTGCACTGGCTCCCTTTCAAACATTGTATAGATTTTAAAATATTGCTTATTACTTATAAACCCCTGAATGGTTTAGCACCTCTGTATTTGAGTGAGTTCCTTTTACATTATAATCCTCTACGTCCGCTACGTTCTCAAAACTCGGGCAATTTGATAATACCTAGAATATCAAAATCAACTGCGGGCGGCAGATCCTTTTCCTATTTGGCACCTAAACTCTGGTATAACCTACCTAACATTGTTCGGGAGGCAGACACACTCTTGCAGTTTAAATCTAGATCAAAGACCCATCTCTTTAACCTGGCTTACACATAACATACTAATATGCTTTTAATATCCAAATCCGTTAAATGATTTTAAGGCTGCAATAATTAGGTAAACCGGAACCGGGAAAACTTCCCATAACACCCGATGTACTTGCTACACCATTAAAAGAATGGCATCTACGCTAATATTAGTCTGATTCTCTCTTATTCCGAGGTCACCATAGCCACCAGATCCAGTCTTTTTGCAGATCAGAGGGTCACTGCAGTCACCCGGATCCAGTACATATCCAGACCAGATGGTGGATCGGCACCTAGAAAGGACCTCTATAGCCTTGAAAGACAGTGGAGACCAGGACAACTAGAGCCCCAGATACAGATCCCCTGTAAAGACCTTGTCTCAGATGACCACCAGGACAAGACAACAGGAAACAGATGATTTTTCTGCACAATCTGACTTTGCTGCAACATTTTCAGACATATTTGGCCATAGATCGTAAACCGCTTGACGTAGACTCAAAAACTATACATCGTTGTTATCCTTGGGTTAGTACGAACAAAATTGCTCTGCGCCTTTTTTTACTCTACGACGCACCGTTTTTCCGTTAAATTGACCTAACTCTCAAACCTACTTTTGCGAACTTGGTTTTTTTTTTTTTTTTTTTTTTTTTTTTTACTACACCTAAAGGCTTAACAACATTTCTATTTTGTATCCTTTTTGCATTTCTGGAATCAAACTTAAATCTACCCTTCTGATGGGATCAGTATAATCTCTCTCTCTCTTTCTCTCTTTCTCTCTCTCTCTCTCTCTCTCTTTATATATATATATATATATATATATATATATATATATATATATATATATATATTAATGAGCCTGTCCTCCAACAACAAACGACCATATAGATTGTTTGTGCAAGCACCTTATTACGACCTATATTTACATTTTTAAGTTAAGCGCCCTCTAGCGGGCGTAAAAATAATGACAGTATCGCGTTGCACCTCACAGAAATCATGCTAAATTGAGCATATACATTTTCGTGCACGTCAGTTCCCTGGGATTGAACCCATGATAGCATGATTACATATCAAGGTATAACGCAATAATCTACCAACTGAGCTACACAAAATGCAAATCAGAGTGCAAATAAAAGAATACAAAACATTAATTTGAAAACAACCTTTTGCCGATAGGGGCGCAATTGTAGTATACGCTCTGATGGGTCGTATTTCAGGGATTTGGACAAACGACCTATACGAGCATATTGTCACCGGCCACTTTATTTGGTACACCTATTCAATTGCTTGGTAACACAAATTGCTAATCAGCCAATCACATGGCAGCAACTCAATGCATTTAGGCATCTAGATGTGGCGAAGAAGACTTGCTGAAATACAAACCGAGAATCAGAATGGGAAAGAAAGAGGATTTAAGTGACTTTAAATGTGGAATGGTTGTTGGTGCCAGACAGACTGGTCTGAGTATTTAAAAAAATAGTGATATACTGCGATTTACGCACAGCCATCTCTAGGGTTTACAGAGAATGGTCTGAAATAGAGAAAATATCCAGTGAGCGACAGTTGTGTGGACTAAAATGCCTTTTTGATCTCAGATGTCAGAGGAGAATGGGCAGAGTGGTTAAAGATGATAGAAAGGCAACAGTAACTTAAATAACCAGGCTCACTAAAATTGGACAATAGAAGATTGGAAAAACATAGCCTGGTTTGATGAGTCTTGGTTTCCGCTGCAACATTCAGATTCAGAAGAACATGAAAGCATGGATCCATCCTGCCTTGTCTCAATGGTTCAGGCTGCTGCTGGTGGTGTAATGGTGTGAGGGATATTTTCTTGGCACACTTTGGGCACCTTAGTGCCAATTGGGCATCGTTTAAATGCCACAGTCTACCTGAGTATTGTTGCTGACCATGTCCATCCCTTTATGACCACAATGTACCCATCCTCTGATGGCTACTTCCAGCAGGATAATGCACCATGTCACAAATCTCAAATCATCTCAGACTGGTTTCTTGAACATGACAATGAGTTCACTTTACTCAAACAGCCTCAAAAGTCACCAGATCTCAATTCTATAGAGCATTTTTGGGACGTGGTGGAACGGGAGATTCACATCCTGGATGTGCAGCTGACAAATCTGTCAATGCCAATATGGACCAAAATCTATTAGGGATGTTTCCAACACCTTGTTGAATCTCTGCCACTTAGAATTGAGGCAGTTCTGAAAGCAAAAGGGGGTCCAAACCGAAACCAGCAAGGTGTACCTAATAAAGAGGCCAGTCAGTGTATATAATACTGTGCCTTGCAAAAGTAATCTAACCTTGAGTTCATTTTTTTTCTTCACATGTTGTTATGTTACAGTCTTATGTTAAAACGCTTTAAATTACTTTTCCCCCATATCAATCTACACTCTATACACCATAATGACAAAGCAAAAAAAAAAAAAAAAAAAAAAAAAAAAAAACAGGTTTGTAACAACTTTGCAAATGTATTAGAAATAAAAAAAAACTGAAATGATTGCATTTGCATGAGTTTACATACAGTTTTCTGTGACACTTAAAATTTCTTCCTGGAGCATTCAGCATTCATATTGCTTGTAGATGTGACTACACTTCGAGTGGAGTTAGCCTGTGGCAAATTCATTTGAATGGGTATGACCTGAAGAGGCACACACCTCTCAATAAAAGGGCTTACAGCTGAAAATGCATATCAAAGTGAAAACCAAGCTCTGATGTCAAAGAACTGCATGTAGAGCTCAGAGACAGGATTGCATCAAGTCACACATCTGCAGAAGATGAAGAAATAAAAATTAAATTCTGCTGCACTGAAGATTCACGGAAGCATTTATTCTCTATTATCCATGATGGAAGAAGTTTGCAAACACTAGGACTTTTCCTAGACCGGGCCTCCTTGCCAAACTGAACAATTGATGTAATTAATGAGTAATTCTACTCTTACTACTTTAAATGTTTTTTTATTGTTTAGCTCGTTCTGATGTGGAAACATTATTGTTGTAATTATTAAAAAAACAATCAAACAAACAAACAAACAAACAAAAAAAACATAATTTTTGTTGTTATTATAACACAGAATCACAGAATCTCTCTCTCTCTCTCTCTCTCTCTCTCTCATACAGCGCGCAACATCACAGGTGGGTAGATTCCGTCGTCACTGACAACCAGCCCAAAATCAAAGCATGAGGATCGGGATTACATCAGAGGCTCGTGCTGGGCTGGGTCTGTCCACTGCCCCAGGTGTGATCACTCCACACATCCATCGCCCTTGGATATAATGAAGGAATCCCACAGATGACACTTGCTTTTGGGACGGTCTTCATTTGCTCTGAGTCCTGGTGAAACTCGTCCAAGGATCTGGCACGCAGAGGGAGCAGAGCTCGTACAGAAATGCCTGTGTTTTCTCCAGTTCTGACTCGTCGAGAGTTTCTTCTTCTGACCCTGATAAGTCTTGTTTTATTGCCCCGTTTGCAGTGTGCTGGATCGGTGAGTGTCCCAGATGAGGTTTGCTGAATGCATATAATTTGGTGTACATCTTGGCATACTCTCTCTCTCTCTCTCTCTCTCTCTCTCTCTCTCTCTCTTTCTCTCTCTCTCTCTCTCTCTCTCTCTCTCATTAAAGCGCAAGCAGCCACCTGGTATTGATATATTAGTTTCCGGACAGTCCAACACAGTAACCCAGAAAGGTATGAAGAATTTTAGACTTGCACTCTTTTTTATTTACTAACTGCGTGTTTTCTTGAAACACACACACACACACACACACACACACACACACACACACACACACACACACACACACACACACACACACACACACACACACACACACACACACACTCACACAAAGCACTTGCTTCTCTAATCAATTTTATCTAGGCTATTTGTTATTTATTATACAATTAACAAAAGCAAAAAAGGCATCTAACACTAGTTTGCTCTATTCTTTTTTATATTATATTATTTATTATATGATAAAAAAAGCTAACTGAGACTTGTTATAGCACTTGCACATCAGTGCTCTTTTGTTGATTTTGATTGCTTCCATTGTCCTCATTTGTAAGTCGCTCTGGATAAACGTTTCTGCTAAATGTAAATGTAATGTAAACATATGAGCTGTTTTGCAATTGCTCTCAGAGTTTCTGTTTTTAATAGCTCTTGGTTCATTGGATTTGTGTGTGTGTGTGTGTGTGTGTGTGTCTGTGTGTGTTTGTGTGTTGTAGTTCTCCGAACAGATGGCAAAGAGTGCAAGTTTCCTTTTCGTTTTGGTGGGGTGATTTATCACCATTGTATCTCTATGAACTCTCACAAAGCCTGGTAAGTGCTTACACATATCTACAGTATGCATGCTTTATTTTTGTACGTTACATACAGCAATCGCAGAACAATAACCCTTAAACCATTTACAATCAAACCCAGTCTTAGTTCTTAATGCCAAAGCTATCTCAAAGCCCAAAACTGCAGCTCATACCTGGACGCCTAAATCACAACCAGACTCACAAAGAATCTGCATGCAGAGAATGTGTTTGTTTACGGTTACCAATAATAGTGTTCTCCTCTCAGATCCATGTTCATCTGTTCAACCAACCAACAAATCAGCCGAGGAAATCTGTTCATATCCGAGCTCAGTCGTAGGTCCGACAAAGCAAAACTGGATTTTGAGGATATGTCTGGGATGGGTTAGAATCGGGGATTTTGATAGCAAAAGACCTGGTTTGAGGCAGTTATCCCACATTAACCTGTTCAAACCAGATCTATAGTTATTATAGTAAACTACAACCATAGAAAACTCTTTTATTGCTTGAAATAAAACAAACAAAATTGAAATAATAATATATCCCTAACCTACTAAAGTTTTGAACAACACCACACTGAATCAGGTATATTACATTACATTTATTACATTACAATAAAATAAAATAACCTAATAAAATGAAATAAACCTTAGCTGAAAGAAATTGCAAGCTTTACTTCACCATGTTGCTTAAACTAAAAATGAAATAAGCTAAAATAAAATAAATAAATAAATACATACAAAAAAAAATAATCCAATAAAAATGATTCCAAAACAATACTAGTCAAAACTGTAATGGCATCTTAATAATACCCAAAATAGCACTGGATTACATGATCTAATCCGGTTTCATTTTCAAGATGTTATCCAATCCGAGAAATCCAATCAAATTTCTTTTAAACAGCTGGACTCTCATGATCACCGATCTTAAACTGTTTCTTATCCAGCCCATAGCCAAGTCTTTACTTATCCAAACCCACATCCCTGTAACATCAACCCAAACTCAGAACCCAGCCCTGGATCTGATGTAACCATAACTAGAGAGCTTGAGTAACCTTTACCACACCCAAACTTAACCCTTGACTCTACCACTACTCTTTCGTCATCATCTGCACAGCTCTTTTGGTTTCCTCCTCTGTTTATTTCCTAAACACTTCTAAACTTTGAGCTGGAGTGAGAGTTATAAGAAAGAGAGATCAGGGCCATGACGAGAGATGAAAGAGGCAGTGTGTTATTGATGTCACATCACTGCAGCTCAACAAGTGTGTGCAGATCTCCGTATGGAGCAACTCTTCTCTGAGGATTCAATCCAGAAATCTGCAGGAGTGCTTGTGCTTGAGACATGGTGGTTCTCTTGGACCTGCTTCCAATAACTGAAAACATCTGTCAGTTTACTTTCATTTTCTCCCAAACCCTCATGCTAGGATTTCTTTCTGTGGAACGCAAAATGAATATTTTGAAGAATCGTTGCGCAGCTGTTTTCCATTTATCACCTATCAAGTTACCAATATGTATAAAATACAGCGTTAGGGAAAGTTAAAATATTGCGTTACTCCATAAATTCAGTGGGTTCATATTGGTGTTTGTGATCGTTTTCGTCTGTTTGATCTCTACTCAGACCTCGAGTGTTTCAGATGTATGTCAGGCTCATTGGGTTTTGGGTTGGTCTTGTGTTATAGGTGCTCTCTCACACACAACTTTGACCGCGACCAGAAGTGGGGATTCTGCAGTTCTCAAGCACAACTATTTAATGGTGAGAAATCATCTTTTCTTTCCCATTAAAATGATTAAGTTAGCCGTCTTTCTGCTATGTCCATCTGTAAAGATAGAGCTTGCATTAGATATCTCTTCTGTAGTATTTGCTCCCATTTATTACCAGTCAGAGGAACCAAACAGTAATTATCACCAATTCAATTCAAAATGTGAAATGTTTAATAAAATGAAGCACGGTAAAATCTAATTAAAAAGAAAGAGAACTCGTTTTGCTATATGTGCATGCTGAGACTGTTTCTGATCTCTGTCAGAGGGGCTCATAGAGCGCGGGAGACCTGAACAGGGTTATTTTTGCTGGTTCATAGGTCTTTAACACACACACGTATATGCCCATCTCTGCATGTCTCCTCGTAACATAGTAATTGAAGTCTTAAATGAAAGCAAACAGCTTTCTAATATATCTTCATTAATCAAACAACAAAAGTGAGAAACTCTCACTGCTCATGACTAAATCACTTTTGGAACTTTAATAAGCAGAAATATATATTTAATTTACACGGTGAAGAATATGCAGTGTTTCTATACATTTGATCACTTTATAAAATGTATGTAGTATTTCTTATTCGTTTATTCTACTGTATTTTTTGTGTCCTACTACTTTTAATAAGCCCCTTATTCATTCGCTGACCGTTTATGGTCTTCAAATTTTTTTTTTTTTTATTCTAGTATTTTTATAGTATTCTATTTTTTTATATTGAAACTGGTGAAAATTATGAAATGTTATATCATTAATATATAGACCTATATATAGGTCTATATATAAATGATATAACATTTCATAATTTTCACCAGTATATATATATATATATATAGAGAGAGAGAGAGAGGGAGAGAGAGGGAGAGAGAGATTTTGGTCATATGCCCACCATTAAAATATCTCTAAAAAAGCATTCAAAAACTAAAAATGCCATGCAGAGGTTTTCATGAACATTTTTGAGTGCTGATGCAAATGAATTGTTAAATAATGATACGACATTAAAGAAAGTAATATATTAAATAATATAAATCGATTCACTGAAATATACATTATTTGCGATATACTATAATAGTATTTATTCATTTTAAGAATTGGCTTTTATTTTTATACGTACTTTACAAATGTATTTATATATCTATATCTAACTTTATATTTTTATTTTAATTTACATTTATCAATTTTATTTTATCTTAATAAAGTTTTATTAATTTTAGTACTTCAGCTTAAACTAATTTCCGTTGAAGCTTACATAATTGAAAACGTAAATCTAAAATAACATATCTGTAACAATATTTGAAAAATACTTGACAAAACTTAACAAATACTTAACAAAACCCACACTCCATGGAAGTGAACTAAACAGTTTTAAACATAACTAAACATAAAAGAAACATAATGGCTAAAGAAACATAATGGCATAAAATAATTAAAATAATTGCATTATTCACCTTACTGATTTGTTTCGCAGTGCCAACAAATACATTAACAGTATAACATCTGTGGTCAAGAGTGCATATCTCGCTCTGGATGGATTCATAGCAGAAAGTGTGGGTTTATCAGGATGTTTGACTTTCAGAGGGAACTGTTTATGTTCATGCATAAATGACAGGCTTTGTTTGTGAGATGCACTCCACCAGACCTCCATGTTTACAACAGCAGATGCACAGAGTTTGTGCTCGGGTTCAAACACACTGCGTGTGTATTTGCTCACGAACAGGAGCGTCATACACTGGTTGTTTAAAAGACAACAAGTGGCTTACTTGGTTTCCTTTACAAGACTTATATATATATATATATATATATATATATATATACACAGACCAAAAGTTTGGACACCTTCTCATTCATAGAGTTTTCTTTATTTTCATGACTATGAAAATTGTAGATTCACACTGAAGGCATCAAAACTATGAATTAACACATGTGGAATTATATATGGAATTATATAAATAACAAAAAAGTGTGAAACAACTGAAAATATGTCATGTTGTAGGTTCTTCAAAGTAGCCACCTTTTGCTTTGATTACTGCTTTGCACACTCTTGGCATTCTCTTGATGAACTTCAAGAGGTAGTCACCTGAAATAGTCTTCCAACAGTCTTGAAGGAGTTCCCCGAGAGATGCTTAGCACTTGTTGGCCCTTTTGCCTTCTGTCTGCGGTCCAGCTCACCCCTAAACCATCTCGATTGGGTTCAGGTCCGGTGACTGTGGAGGCCAGGTCATCTGGCGCAGCACCCCATCACTCTCCTTCTTGGTCAAATAGCCCTTGATGCCTTCAGTGTGACTCTACAATTTTCATAGTCATGAAAATAAAGAAAACTCTTTGAATGAGAAGGTGTATATATATATATATATATATATATATATATATATATGTATATGTATATATATATATATATATATATATATATATATATATATATATATATATATATATATATATATTTATATATATATATATATATATATATATATATATATATATATATATATATATATATATATATATATTTATATATACATGTATGTGTATGTGTATATATATATATATATATGTATATATAAATAATTTAAATTAATTCATTAATTTGTATTAACTCTGTGAGTTTGAATGGGCAGAAATGCTTCTGTACTGTATTTAACTGCACTTTTAACTGTAATTCTGGTTAAGAGTGATGCAGACTGCATTTGTTTATGATTGTAAAATAGATACGGTCTATGACTTAGTGACTCATTCAGCATTTGTGAAGTGAGTGAACTCAGCTGCACGATGAGTCAGCTCTCCAGTAATGATGATAAGCAAGTTTTGCTGTATTTATCTCCTCCTCTGCTCAGGGTTTCTTCCTCCGCATCTCGGCCCGAGTCTCTGTCGGCAGAAGCCATGTTTAAATGGCGGCGTTTGTGTGACAGCCACTCATCTGAACTCATTTGATTGTGTTTGTCCTGATGGATTCACGGGAGCTCTGTGTGAAAAGAGTGAGTCAAACGCACACAAAGCGGAAATATTTATATAATGCATTGATAAATACAGTGTGATTATGACATTTTGGTGTGCACTTGTAGTCTACTTCAAATCTTAGAAGTGTATTTTAAAAAATCTATACTTGCAGATAATAAAATATGAAGAAATAAAAGACCACTTAAGTGACTTAAAGACAGACACTTTCATGACTGTTTCTAAACACACTTAAGTACACTTTTAAAAAGTGACCTTTATAATAATGTCAAAATGTCATTGTCTTAATAATCCTTTGTTGTGTTTTAAAGAAGTACTTTTATTTTGATGTATTGACTAACATACTAAACCACATAAAAAGGACCTAATTATCATTTTAACTGTAGTCTGTTAGTCATTTTACATTTAAAGTTAAAGTTAATATATTTTAAATGTTCTAAAATTACTTCATATATACATTGCAAAAAAACATTTAATTCTATTGAAACTTGTATTCAATTATATTTTAGTTGATTATAAATGCTTGTCAGTACATTCATCGATACGTTAATCTTATTTCAAAGACAATATAAGCAATTACATAATGACATATAAAGAGTCTCTTAAGTCCTGCTTAAGTGGGTCAAAACACAAAGTTCAACTTATTGTATTTAACATAATTTTATAATAATCACAATGTAATACACACACACACACGAACACACACACACACACACACATATATATATATATATATATATATATATATATATATATATATATATATATATATATATATATACTGTATATATACATACACATATACAGTGCCTCCATAAGTTTTGGAACAGTAAAGACAAAATTGTTCTGTTTTCTGTGGAGTCAAGAAATCTGTTAATATGATTAAAAGCAGTGGTGTAATGTAATGAAGTAAAAATACTGGTACGGTATTTAAGTATTTTTTGCGAGTACCTGTACTTTACTTGAGTTTTCATATTTCAGCCAATTTTTACTTTTACTCCACTACATTTCCTATGTAAAATGTATACTTTCTCTCCAATAGAGAGAATTCCCCGAGCATATTTGTTACTTACTATAAAATAGTAAGAAGCAGAAGGAACACAGACTACAGGAAAGCAGGTTTGACGAATCAGTGGTCTGGCGTTTGCAGGTTAGACACCTAAAATTTGCCTTTGCTCATGGGGAAACAAGAGCGCCCCGCATAAACGTGGATGATTTCATTTCCCACTCGAGTCAGGGGTTTGCGATATACAGCATCGTCTGTGATAATATAGTAAGTGTTGTTGTAATGATGTGCAATCTGACGTTATCAAGGAGGCTATATCACCGAATCATACACAGAGTGCATGCACATTAATTTATTAGTCTGTTAAAACTCAAAATTCCAGGCATTCTATATTGTAGATGACAAAAATGCTTCTGTATGCTTTTTATATTAAGATAATTTCATGTAGGCCTAGAGTGCAGTTTTTCTGCAGATGCATGAACACATTAAATAATCATTTTCTACAAGTTCAGTAAAACAATAAATTACTTACATTTTAGACATAATATTGCTTGTTTTTGCTCAATTTTGTTAACGAAAACAGTTCCAAACAGATCACAGCACTGTTTTGCATAAATAAGCAATTAACGGTGTTTACTTATTGAATAAATCAGTTGAATAAATTATAAGTTCTGAATCAATCAGCCGTTTGAATGAATCGGTTAAATTTCAATGACTCACTCATTAACATTCACTTGCTTTCACCTACTGGCAGTTTTAATTTCACATTTCAACTATTTTTTCCATGTTTTAATTTATTTTATAACATTTTATATTAAAAACAAAACATGAGGCCTTTTTATACATCTGTTTCTGCTGTTTAAATGAATCCATGTCCCCTCTGATATACATAAACTGTGTAATGTCAGATAATAAGGAGAGAGGACCCAAAAGCAAAAGGCGATTTGACAGTTTTTAATGGAGAATCTCAGTACTCAAAAGGAAACACAGGTAGCCGTTGAGGCGGAATGATCCAACACAAAGTCTCTGGGTAATAATTCCAACAGATAATAGTCTCAGCCCTACAGGAACAGAAATAGAGAAATAGAGAGTCTAATCAGAGAAGGTAGGAAACAGGTGCGGAGAGAGCGCAGAGATAAGATGATAGAAAGCAGCTGAAGGTGAGTGGGATAATGAGCTGGAGTGTTAGAGCGTGGAATGAAAGGTTAATGAGCAAGAGCGGGCGAGAGCGAGAGAGAGAGAGAATACCAGGATCATGACAGTACCCTCCCCTCAAGGAGCGCCTCCTGGCGCGATAGAGGAGGGCTGGCGGGAGCGGTAGAAGTCCTCAATCAGCGAGTGGTCCAGGATGTCCCGGGATGGAATCCAACTTCTCTCCTCAGGACCGTATCCCTCCCAATCGACCAGGAACTGACGACCACGACCCCGCGGTCTAACATCGAGGAGCTTGTGAACCCTATAGGCAGGAGCACCCTCAACCCGGATCGGAGGGGTGACAGAACGGGGAGGGGGGGGGGGGTGACCGGACAACAGGTTTAATACACGATACGTGAAAGACAGGGTGAATGCGTCGGAGGTTGGAGGATAATTTGAGTCTGACTGAAACAGCGAGCCTGTCGAGCTTTGAGTCTCGTAGCGGAACGGATGTACTCTAAATTTCTGTGATCTTTCCAGACAATGAACGGGACAGGTGCGCCCTCGAGCCAGTGACACCACTCTCCTAAGGCTTGACGGATCGCCTATAGCTCGCGATTACCGACATCATAATTGTGCTCAGCAGGGGTTGGCCAATGCGAAAAATAAGTGCAGGGGTGAATCTTCTCATCAGAGGATGAGCGCTGGGAGAGGACGGCTGCCACGCCCACCTCCGACGCGTCAACCTCCACAATGAACTGTTTGGATACGTCGGGGGTCTTTAAGATAGGCGCAGATGTAAAAAGGGACTTTATGCGATCGAAAGCGGCTTGAGCCTCCTCTGTCCAGAGAAAACGGACTCTGACTGACGTGAGGGCAGTAAGTGGGGCGGCGATCATGCTATAATTACGGATAAACCGACAGTAAAAATTTGCAAAGCCCAAAAAACGCTGAAGCGCAACGCGCGAATCAGGAACCGGCCACTCGGTGACCGCCTTGACCTTGGAGAGATCCATGCTGATGCGCGGAAAGTGCACTTCTCGGCTTTGACAAATAGTCGATTCTCGAGAAGCCGTTGGAGTACCCGACGAACGTGCTGAGTATGTACTTGGAGTGACGGGGAAAAGATTAAGATATCGTCAAGATAGACAAAGACGAAAATGTTTAACATGTCTCTGAGAACATCGTTAATTAACGCTTGGAACACGGCGGGAGCGCTGACTAACCCGAAGGGGAGAACACGATATTCAAAGTGCCCTAAGGGTGTGTTAAACGCTGTCCTCCATTCGTCCCCCTCCTTGATGCGGACAAGAAGGTCAGCACTACAGAGATCTAACTTCGAGAAAATCTTGGCCCCCCGCAGGATCTCAAAGGCGGATGACATGAGCGGCAAGGGATAACGGTTCTTGACCGTGAAGTCATTCAGCCCTCGATAATCTATACAGGGGCGTAAGGAACCGTCCTTCTTCTTAACAAAGAAAAAACCCGCACCGGCAGGAGAGGAGGAGGGGACGATGGTACCTGCGCTAGCGAATCGGATAGATACTTCTCTAGGGCCTCGCGCTCAGGGGCAGAAAGAGAATAAAGTCTCCCACGAGGGGGAGTGGTACCCGGCAGAAGGACGATACTGCAGTCATAGGGTCGATGGGGAGGAAGAGAAGTGGCCCTGGAACGACTGAAAACCGCTCGCAGATCATGGTACTCCTCCGGGACCCCAGACAAATCACCTGGATCCTCCTGAAAAACAGAGACAGAAGAAACAGGTGGAACAGCAGACATTAAACACTTAGCATGACAAGACAAACTCCAATAAAGAATTGAGCCTCTAGACCAGTTTATCTGTGGATTATGTTCAGCTAACCAAGGGTGTCCTAAAACTGTGCTTCTCCACTCAGATAGCCAAGTCGATCAGAGGGTCCAGACGGGTGGGGACCTCGCAGGCTAGGATCTCATCTTGTGTTCGTGAGAGCGTTGTTTCATGTTTGTGACCTATGCTTTGCTTTCTTGTGTGTTTCTGCGTTGGATGTCCGTGTCTCCCCTGAACCCCGTCCACTCTACGCAACCCACCACCAAGCAACACCACTTACCTTCGGCTAGCTTCCCCGCAGTTCCTGTGTCACCCTCTCTGCTGCCAACTCACCTCCGCCTTCCGGATTCATCATTCATCACCACCATCTTGGACTGTGCATTCCTCCCAGCGTTATTTGTGTCTCAGTATTGTATTGTTTCATTGTCTTCATTAAATCTCATTAATCTCGCACTTGCTTCCTGCCACTCCTTCACCCAGTCGTTACAGAACGCTCTCACCAAACATGGAGGCAGCGAGCACCACTTCACTGTCTGAATTAATTCACCACAGCATCAACCGCATGGATCAGCAGCAGGAGAGCATCTTGAACACCGGACGCGCGATCGAAGCACTGGTGACACAGGTGTCCGAGCTCACCCAGCGGATTCATCAACTCACATCTCCCACTGCGCCCACTGCACCGCCTGCGCCGCCCGTCCCCCGGGAGACCTCCCAGGACCACTTCCGGCCGGAGCCGTGACTTCCGGCGCCAGAGAGTTACTCCGGTGAGCCAAAGTTTTGCAATACTTTCCTTAACAAATGTTCCATGCATTTTGCATTGCAGCCCCGCACCTTCGCGACAGAAGAGTCCAAGGTTGCGTTTGCTCTTACCCTACTCTCTGGCAGAGCCGCCTTATGGGGAACAGCGGTGTGGGAGAATCAACATCTGTGTTGCGCCTCGTTCCACTCCCTCTCCGAAGAGATGAAACGGGTCTTCGATCGAGCCGCGGCCGGCAGGGAGGCCGCTCACCAGCTCTCGGACCGTAAACAAGGAAAATCATCAGTGGCGGACTATTCCATTCAGTTCCGCACCCTGGCGGCCGCGTGCCAGTGGAACGAGGCGGCGCAGTGGGATCGATTCCTGCATGGGCTGGCTGACCGTGTTCAGAAGGAAATCTATCTCCTCGAGCTGCCCCCAACGCTCAACGGCCTAATCGACCTGGCACTCCGGGTGGACGCTCGGATTAACCGCCTGGGTAGACATGTCAGTCCTACACGCCATTATGTCTCTCCAGAAAGGGGCCTCTCGAGACGAGAGAACATGGTCGGTCCCGTCTACGATCATGAACCCATGCAGGTGGGTAGAGCTCGGCTTTCCCGGAGGGATAGAGAGCGGCAGAGGTCCCAAGGACTATGCTTATATTGCGGTGGCTCGGAGCATTCCATCCATTCCTGCCCGGTAAAAAGAGCCAGCCCGGTAGTAAGTTTGAGGTTACTATCGGGTGGGATCTCAGCCGGGAAGTCCTCAACCACATCATCGACTCTCCTTCCGGTGAAACTCCGGTGGGAGAACCACACTCACGACTGTCATGCCCTTCTGGACTCTGGGGCCGAAGGTAATTTCATTGACTCTCTCCTTGCACGTCACCTGAACCTTCCAGTCCTTCCTGTGTCTCATCCCATCCATGTCACTACACTCAATGGCCAGGAACTGCCACACGTCACCCACTACACTGAACCCATAACTCTGCTCACCTCAGGCAACCACTGTGAAACCATATCGTTTTACCTCATGGACTCCCCTGTAGCTCCCATTGTTTTAGGTCACCCCTGGTTAATCAAACATAATCCACGAGTGGATTGGGGTTCCAACACAGTCACCTTGTGGAGTGAAAGTTGTCATGAGTCTTGTCTGGTTTCTGCTTGTCCTGTTGTGCCTGTTTCTGTCTTTCAGAAAGAGACCATAGTGTTATCAAACGTGCCCGCAGAGTACTTGGACCTGAAGGAGGTGTTCAGTAAGTCCTGTGCTGCTTCTCTTCCTCCGCATCGTCCCTACGACTGTGCTATAGATTTAGTGCCAGGTAAGTCTCCACCTAAAGGCAAGCTTTACTCTCTTTCTATTCCGGAGAGGGAGGCCATGGAGAAATACATTTCTGATTCCTTGGCATCAAGGTTCATCCGCTCTTCCTCTTCTCCAGCGGGGGAGGGATTCTTTTTTGTGGGTAAGAAGGATGGTTCTTTGCGACCTTGTATTGACTACCGAGAGCTGAACAACGCCACGATAAAGAACACCTATCCGTTACCATTGATGTCTTCAGCTTTCGAGAGGTTACAGGGAGCATCCGTATTCACAAAATTGGATTTACGTAACGCTTATCATTTGGTCCGCGTCAGGAAGGGGGATGAATGGAAAACCGCCTTTAACACCCCTAGAGGGCACTTTGAATATTTGGTGATGCCGTTTGGGCTCTCCAACTCGCCAGGGGTTTTCCAAGCACTCGTTAACCCTCTGGAGTCTAAGGGTATTTTTGGGGCCTGGAGAAGTTTTGTCATGCCTTGACATTTGTGTTTTTTTCAGTTTCTTATAAATATCTAAATGGGTAAAGACTAATCTCACTGTAATCAGCACAAACTGGGCTGTAATAATATGTGAAATGCATGTATGTACATGATTGTGTTTTTGAGAAAAAAAATATTATGCGTGGTTAGTGAAAAACTAAAAATGTTAAAACGCTTGAATAAGGCAAAAAAACACATAAAGAACAATGGTTCCCGGGATTTTTGAGAACTGGAGCTTGTAGCCTAGAATTTTTCTTTCTAAATGATGTGAAAATCATCTTGTTTACTCACTCACAGAAAACAATATATTGATTAAAATTTTCTTAGACACTTTTTGTTGGTAAAAGTCATATGCGAGTAGGCGTCAACTACCATGAATATCATTGTGATTTACACCTGAGAAGACAAAGGGCCGCATAATGAGCTGCATAATGAGCCATTCAGTCATCTGTGCCACTGTGAGTGAGGAGTTACAAGAGAGAATGTGAGAACAAAATAAATCTATATAATTTTATGTTTGTAGTTTATTAAGAATATATTTAATTATCCCACAACATAATTTAATATCCACTTGGGGGAGCAGTTAAACAGTTTATTAGAAACAATCAAAGCTGACTTTCAAACAAATTGTTTGGCATGCTTACTCCAGTCACACAATCCTTCAGAAATCCTTTTAACAATCTTATTTTCTATATATAAAAAAAAAACGTTTGTTGTTATTATTATCATCATTATTATTATTAATGTTGAAAAGAGCTGAGAATATTTTTCTGGGTTTTTAGGGGGAATAAATGGAAAGAAAAGCATTGTTTTTACATTTGTTACAGTTATCTATTTGTTACATTTATATTATTTACATCAAGCTTTTGAAGGGTATAGTGTTGTATATTGTTATTGAAACTTCATAATGTTTCACTTGATTATACATTTAGTCAGGAATTATAGTTTGGAAAAAGTCTAACTAGTAAAACGTTTACACGTTATGTGAAAACTAGTACAAGTATATAAATAAATAAAAAGAGACTTACTCATGTTTATGATCTCTGCTGAATAAAGTGCTTCATTCTTTTTTTCTGAGGAAATCCATTTCTCAAATCCTCAACCACATCACATCTTTTTGGGGTGAATTATGTGTTATTCCTCTCATCGCGAAGCAAACAGTAAAATAAAAAAAACTTGAACAGTCTCGCTGCTTTTTCTTCTGTTATGGGCGTATTCAAGCTGCGCGCTTCAGTTTGAATCTGAATAGCGCGTTCGGCGCGGGGGCGTGGTCACATTAGATATAATGAAGGGAGACATGAAAAACAGACATCGCATTGTTTTCATATGGATTACTTTATCACAGAATATCTGTTTTCGGCGGCACTTGTTTAGTTTAAAAATAGACATGCCAAGCTTTCTATAGATATCTCTCTCATGTATTTTCGTTGAGTATTCACGGAGTTACAGTTCATTTAAATGACGTGTTTGTAAAAGAAGATCAGCGCAGACAAAGGCTGCAGACAGCGCACCTTGTTTGTTATCTTTATTTTATAAGGGCACAAAGTTTTGTTGTTATTATGTCTGTATCCAAAAAAAAGTAGACCCTTTACAGATTCGATTGATGTATTGCTCTTATCTGTACGATTAAAACTGAAAGTGTAATTTAAGTTCTTTTCGGGGTAATCAGGAGAAAATGACTCAAAACGCGTATCCGTGTTAATCGACTTGATAGGGTTAATGACGTGTTGAGAGACATGGTAGATCAGTTTATATATGTTTACCTGGATGACATACAGATTTTTTCTTCATCTCTCCAGGAAGATGTTCAACACGTCAGACGAGTGCTCCAGAGATTACTCGAGAATGGGCTTTTTGTCAAGGCGGAGAAATGCGTATTCCATGCACAGTTTGTCCCCTTCCTAGGGTATACCGTCTCGTCCGAAGGAATACGTATGGATCCTGACAAAGTTAAGGCTGTGATAGATTGGCCATCTCCAGATTCCCGTAAGGCCCTACAGCGGTTTCTGAGGTCCACCAATTTTTATCGACGTTTCATTCGTAATTTCAGCCAACTAGTCTCACCTCTGATGGCCTTGACCTCCCCAGTATTCCGTTCAGGTGGTCGGATGCAGCCAAGACTGCATTTACCAACCTCAAGAGCCGCTTCGTTTTGGCTCCCATCCTTGTAGCCCCTGATCCCACACGGCAGTTCGTGGTGGAGGTCGACGCATCAGAGGTGGGGGTAGGAGCAGTTCTTTCCCAACGTGCTGCCTCGGACGATAAGATGCATCCCTGCACGTTTTTCTCTCATCGTTTATCTCCTGCTGAACGCAATTATGACATTGGTAACAGAGAATTGTTGGCCGTCAAATTAGCTTTAGAGGAGTGGCGTCACTGGTTGGAAGGGTCAGGGGTACCTTTCATTGTTTGGACCGATCACAACAATTTAGAGTACATTAGAACTGCCAAAAGATTCAATTCCAGGCAGGCCCTGTGGGCACTTTTTTTTGGTTGTTTTGATTTTACTCTGTCGTACCGCCCGGGTTCCAAGAATGTCAAACCCGATTCTTTGTCACGTCTTTTTGATCGCTTCGCCCGCCCGGTGACTCCCGAGTGTATTTTACCTGAGAAAATAGTCGTCTCAGCACTCAAATGGGAGGTCGAATCTAAGGTCAAGACAGCCTTAGAAGGGGTAACGCCTCTGCCCGGTTGCCCACCGAATCGTTTATTTGTACCGGAAGAGTTACGGTCCGAAGTTATTCAATGGGGTCCCTGCACTAACGTTGCTTGTCATCCAGGGATAAGCCGAACCAAGGGGTTAGTTAAACAATGATTCTGGTGGCCACTTATGGCTCGTGACGTCCATGATTTTGTTTTGGCTTGCTCAGTTTGCGCCAGTGGTAAGTCGTTTAACCGGCCTCCTGATGGGCTTCTTCAACTGCTGTCTGTCCCTTCGAGACCCTGGTCACATATCACACTAGATTTTGTTACCGCCCTCCCACCCTCTAATGGCATGACGGTCGTTTTGACAGTTGTGGACCGGTCTACAGCCAAGGAGACAGCGGTCACTGTCCTAGATCACGTCTTTCGGTTACATGGCCTCCCGGTAGACGTGGTTTCTGACAGGGGATCCCAATTCATATCCAAATTTTGGAAGGAATTTTGTAAATTGCTAGGAGTGACGGTTAGTCTGTCTTCGGGTTATCATCCCCAGAGTAACGGGCAGTCTGAGCGAGCCAACCAAGATTTAGAGAGAACGTTGCGATGTTTGGACTCCAAGAATCCTTCGCCCTGGAGCCAGCAACTCTCTATGGTGGAGTACGCTCACAATTCGTTACCAGTGTCAGCCACGGGCCTCTCTCCGTTTCAGTGCAGCTTAGGTTACCAACCAGCTTTTCCTAGTCTGGACTCGGAATTCACGGTCCCCTCCGCTCACGCAGTTGTCCAGAGGTGCCACCTTACCTGGATCAGAGCACACGAGACTCTGCTCCGGATGCGGGAGCGCACTAAGGCCAAGGCCGATCACCACCGGTCAAAGCCTCCCGTTTACTTCGTGGGTCAAAAGGTGTAGCTTTCTACAAACAATATTCCTCTCCGTGCCGTTTCTAACAAATTAGCTCCCAAATTCATTGGCCCGTTTACTATCACCAAGATCATTAGTCCGGTGACAGTCCGGTGACAGTCCGTCTCAAACTACCTCCAGCGTACAGGAGGATATATCTCGCCTTCCATGTGTCCAAAAATAAACCCGTGTTTTATTCACATATTAATCCGCCTACCCCGGTTCCCCCACCGCCGCGTCTCGTAGATGGGGAACCGACCTATTCAGTTAATCGTATTCTGGACTCAAGACGGAGGGGACGAGGATTCCAGTATTTGTTGGACTGGGAAGGTTACGGTCCGGAGGAGAGGAGTTGGGTACCTGCTAGGGACATACTGGATCACTCCCTTATTGATGATTACAATCAGCAGGTAGCCCCTTCTGGGAACTCCAGGAGGCGTTCTTAGAGGGGGGGTACTGTCACAGTTGGTAAACCGTGATCTCTGGGTTTTGCACTTTGTGGGTGAAGTCTGTGTGTTACGCATCAGCACTGATTAGTTTGTGGGCGTCTCCGTTAATTGTCATCAGCAACAGCTGTCACTCATTACTCATCCCTATATATTGGCTTGTCTAGCGTCTTGTGTTCGTGAGAGCGTTGTTTCATGTTTGTGACCTTTGCTTTGCTTTCTTGTGTGTTTCTGCGTTGGATGTCTCCCCGAAACCCCGTCCACTCTACGCAACCCACCACCAAGCAACACCACTTACCTTCGGCTCGCTTCCCCGCAGTTCCTGTGTCACCCTCTCCTGCTGCCAACTCACCTCCGCCTTCCGGATTCATCATTCATCACCACCATCTTGGACTGTGCATTCCTCCCAGCGTTATTTGTGTCTCAGTATTGTATTTTTTCATAGTCTTCATTAAATCTCATTAATCTCACACTTGCTTCCTGCCACTCCTTCACCCAGTCGTTACAGAAAGACACTAAGTCTTTACGGATTTGGATATTAGAAGCATATTAGTGTGAGTCATCAAACCTGCTATTCCTTCAGTCTATGCTCTTCTGACTATTTTGTAGTAAGTAACGAATATACTTAGGGGAAATGTACTTGATTATGACTTTCAGGTACTTTATACACCACTGATTTAAAGATGAATATGAGACAAAACTACAGAATGTCACATTGTATGATTGGGTGATTCAACACAAAGATGTTTTACCAACTAAGAAGTTCAGCACTTTTAGAGTTTCATCTCACTATCTGATGTGAGCATAAGTATTGGGACATTTGCATCACAGGTCTTTCTGTGAGTATTATGCTGTGTCTTATTGCATTAATTCTTCAGATATAAAAAGCAGGGAATGTGTTTTATCAGTTATATAAATTGCTTTTGCATTCTGAGCAAACAGCTATGGTATGGGCAAGACACAAGCATAATCCAAGGGCAAGCAAGGTTCTCCCATCAGCGAACAATATCCAGAAGGCTAAGCAAGAGTGGTAATTCAGAATCCAGAGCAAAGGGCAATACACAAACACGTAATGGCTTGGTATTGCAGTTATCGCTAGGGGAGGTATATGTGCAGAACAATACTTGGCAGTGTTTGAAAGGAAGTCCAATGCTTATAAAGTGTGTCTGATTGATTGTGCTGTGTTTGTTTTTAATTGATCTCAGGTGCATGTGTGATTTTTATCAGGTGACTGTGATTTGTGCAATTGAGCATGGGAAATGTATTACAGGGTGTACTGTGTAGTGTGAGAGTCTGTGTTGTGGATGATGACCTCTGGTGACCTCTGAAAGCCCAAGAGAGTGGCTTCCAGATGCTTTTAAACAATCTAGGAGGGTGGTGGAGTGGAGGCGGAACAGGGTTAGGGATGGAGGACCAGGTCCATGTGGAAGTGGAGTGGCAGGGGACCAAGGCAGAGCCAGCAGAGCAGGAAGCCTGGGTGGAACTGATGGAACAGGCGTCCACCTGGCCAGAGCTGATGGAACTGGAGCCCACCAGGGTGGAGCAGGTGGAAATGGAGCCCACCAGGGCAGAGTAGGCAGAACTGGAGCCCACCAGGGTGAAGCACGCGGAAATGGAGCCCACCAGGGTGAAGTAGGCAGAACTGGAGCCCACCAGGGTGGAGTAGGCGGAACTGTAGCCCACCAGGGCGGAGTATAGGACCAGCTGAGATGTGATGAGACTCTGGAAGTTCAGCTGAGATATGACAAGACTTTGGAAGTTTAGTTCAGCCGTTACGAGACTCTGGAAGTTCAGTTGAGACGTGACGAGACTCTGGAAGTTCAGTTGAGATGTGACGAGACTCTGGAAGTTCAGCTGAGATGTGATGAGACTCTGGAAGTTCAGCTGAGACGTGATGAGACTCTGGAAGTTCAGCTGAGATGTGATGAGACTCTGGAAGTTCAGCTGAGACGTGATGAGACTCTGGAAGTTCAGCTGAGACGTGATGAGACTTGAAGTTAAGCTGAGACATGATGAGACTCTGGAAGATCGATGGTGACTCGACAAGACTCTTGAAGTTCAGCTGAGACGTGACGAGACTCTGGATGTTCAGCTGAGATGTGACGAGACTCTGGAAGTTCAGCTGAGATGTGATGAGACTCTGGAAGTTCAGCTGAGACGTGATGAGACTCTGGAAGTTCAGCTGAGACGTGATGAGACTCTGGAAGTTCAGCTGAGACGTGATGAGACTCTGGAAGATCAGCTGAGATGTGATGAGACTCTGGAAGTTAAGCTGAGACGTGATGAGACTCTGGAAGTTAAGCTGAGACGTGATGAGACTCTGGAAGATCGATGTGACTCGACAAGACTCTGGAAGTTCAACGGTGACTTGACTTGTGTAGGTCTATGGTGACTTGACTTGTGTAGATAAATGGTGACATGACTTGAGTCTGGAAGATAAACAATGACTTGACTTGACTGGAAGATCAACGCTGACTTGACTTAACTCATGTGTGGCAGCAGTGACATGACGGAGTGTTGCCGTGGCTGCCATCTTGTGAACAGGATCTAGTGTGTTGCCACCATTTTGTGCATGCAGACTGGTGCGTCCGCCATTACAGGCACCGAAACGGTGTTGTGTTCCTCTTCCGTGAAACCCACAGTGAACGAAGAGCCAACACATAAAGCATAATCCACAAACTGACAGAGTGATGAACGCTGACCCTCGCGTATAATCTTAGACTGCAGAGGTTGATCTATGCCATCACATAAAATCTCAATCAAAATGATGATGACCTCTGATGGTGAATTAACGGATGTTCATTGACCGGATCATGACACACATCATAAAAGCTGTGAAAATGAACTGTAAAATACATGTCTGTAAAATCACCAACAACCTCCTGAAAGCTGATATGATGCTATGTCAATCTACAGTCCGCATGAGAATTTTACACAGAATTACAGAAGCTACACAGAAAGATGCAATCCTCTGATCAGCACCAAAAATAGAAAGGCAAGTTTCTTCACAAATGTGAGCAAGCAGAGTTTTTGAACTGAGTTGATGGACCGATTAGACAAAAGTGTGGAGAAAAAAGGGAACTGCAAATGATCCTAAGCATGCAAGCTCATCTGTAAAGCTTGGTGGAGGATGTGTCATGGCATGGGCATGCATGGCTGTCTCTAGAACAGGACCTGTTCATTTTAATAATGACTTAATGTATGATGGCAGTAGCAGAATTAATTTGAAAGGGTACAAAATCATCGTGGCTACCAATATTCAAGAAAATGACACTAAACTCATTAGAAAGCACTTAATATTAGATCAAGACAATGACCCAAAACACCCTACCAGTTTATTCAAGGACTTTATCAGGGCAATGAAATGTAAAGTCTTAGATTTCCCAAATACATCTCCAGATTTAAATTTGACTGAACATTAATTTCACCAGCTGAAGAGGAAACTGAAGACAGAAACTCCCCAAAGCAAGCAACAGTTGGAAATGGCTGCATTAAAGGCAGAGGTGGGTAGTAACGAGTTACATTTACTTTGTTACATTTACTTGAGTAATCTTTTGGGGTAACTAATACTTTTCGGAGTATATTTAAAGATGGGTACTTTATACTTTTACTTGAGTAAATTTTGGGGGAAAAATCTGTACTTTTACTTCGTTACTGTGGGCGACGCTCCTCTCGTTACTTTATCTTAATGCAATAAATGTTATAAATGCTTCAGTTTATTCCAAACGCGCCATCTACTTTTCTCTGGGCAATGAGCGATGCCCATTCGCGAATGATTCATTCTTTTGAGTCAATTCTGTTCGAAGGCTTGATCAGACCAATTGGCAAACGAGTGAATTGGTTCATGAATCAGTTTGAATGAGTCGTTCAGTTCCCTGCCGCACGCGCTGAGCATCTGAAGCGGTTCACTCATAGTTGTAACGTTTAAGAACATCAGCAGCGTTGAAAACGTGGCTATGGAACTGCACTGAATTGAAAGCAAATCTGCAAAGGCTATTATTTGCTTGCGATGGAGATCCTTATTAGATGAGAACCGCGTGTGCTGTCTACTGTTTAACAGGTAATAACTTGGGCTACATTCGATTACAGTACACGATACCACTGTGACATTAGTTTGTTGTACGTGTGGCTGAGTACGTTCAGCAAGTCATATCATCAGCTGCTAAATTCAGATCTGTGATTGCTTGCTGGCGCTGAGCCAGAGATAGATGTGTTTTTACAGCACTGCGCATTATAACCAATCACATCAATTCATATAGCCAAAATTGTAAATTCTACTTCTTGTTACAAGTATGGAAGAACCATCACTTCTAACACAAAAGACTGCTTTTTAAGTTATCTTCCTGATGTATCCAAATTCCTTAGCATATCCAAAACCTCAGAACAACTTGATGATGTAACAGAAACCATGGACTCTCTCTTTTCTAGCACTTTAAATAAAGTTGCTCCTTTACGCTTAAGGAAGGTTAAGGAAAACAGTTTGACACCATGGTATAATGAGCATACTCGCACCCTAAAGAGAGCAGCCCGAAAAATGGAGCGCAGCTGGAGGAAAACAAAACTAGAGGTATTTCGTATGGCTTGGCGGGAAAGTAACATATCCTACAGAAAAGCATTAAAAACTGCTAGATCCGATTACTTTTCTTCTCTTTTAGAAGAAAACAAAGATAACCCCAGGTATTTATTCAATACAGTGGCTAAATTAACGAAAAATAAAGCCTCAACAAGTGTTGACATTTCCCAACACCACAGCAGTAATGACTTTATGAACTACTTTACTTCTAAAATCGATACTATTAGAGATAAAATCGCAACCATTCAGCCGTCAGCTACAGTATCACATCAGACAGTGCACTATAGACCCCCTGAGGAACAGTTCCACTCATTCTCTACCATAGGAGAGGAAGAATTGTATAAACTTGTTAAATCATCTAAACCAACAACATGTATGTTAGACCCTATACCATCTAAGCTCCTGAAAGATGTGCTTCCAGAAGTCATAGATCCTCTTCTGACTATTATTAATTCCTCATTGTCATTAGGACATGTCCCCAAAACCTTCAAACTGGCTGTTATTAAGCCTCTCATCAAAAAACCACAACTTGACCCCAAAGAACTAGTTAATTATAGACCAATCTCGAATCTCCCTTTTCTGTCCAAGATACTAGAAAAGGTGGTATCCACACAATTATATTCCTTCTTAGAGAAAAATGGTATATGTGAGGATTTCCAGTCAGGATTTAGACCGTATCATAGCACTGAGACTGCTCTTCTTAGAGTTACAAATGATCTGGGGTCTCATTTATAAAGCGTGCGTACGCACAAAACGGGGCTGGAAACGTACGTACGCCAGTTCCCACGCAAAGGTTGTGATCTATAAAAAACAAACTTGACGGGAGAATGTGCGCACCTTTAAGCAAACTTTGAGCCGTGCGTACGCACATTCTGGAGACAAAGGGAATTGGCGACACCGATGGTGAGGTCGTGAACTGAAGTTAGATTGTAGAAAATAAATGTGAGAAGAACGATTATAAGAATGAATGACATTTAATTTTCACTCCATTTCATACGTTATATCCACATTATCATGAAGATTAAATCCAACAGTGTTATTTGTGCCGATTGTTTTAGGCTATATACATCTAGTAAAATCCAAACGTAATTCAAAATGTATTAAAAGTAAAATAAAATAATAATCAGCGCTGCCTTACAGTCACATTGTCCACAACGGGAGCACAGGAGGACATGGCGCGATACATGTGATAGCCTACAGAATAGCATGAAATACCCTTTTATTAGAGAACTGCAGAACACAGTGTAAAAAGGAAATATTTTCCTTAATGTACATAGCCTATATCATAAAATGTCAAAGTCTGCAAATACAGTCATGAAGCACAATCGCTACTCATCATCGGTCCTAACTATTACGGTGTTCATTACAAAACCGTCAAGAAGCATGTGTTCACTATAACATTTTCGTCTTAAATTTTCGCCCACAAATTAATTAAGTGATTTTGTCAAGGTGTTAACGATCAGTCTATTTGCTAGAAACATATAAATTCTCCGGTGACCCGGGTATGTAATGCTTCATGATGGCACTCCTGGCACTGTTGGAGGATTACGCTAATGGCAGAATAAGGAGAGAACGAGTTTTCAGGGACCATGATGATTTCCTGGCCCATGATGATGACTGGCTAATAAGCCGATTTAGATTCCCTAGAGCTGTGCTCTTGGATCTATGTGCTGAATTGGGTCCAGTATTAGAGAGGGCAACACGCCGGAACCATGCCATCCCAGTCCAAATACAAGTCCTCACCACTCTGGGGTTCTTGGCAACCGGCTGTTTCCAGCGGGAATTGGCAGACAGGTAAATTAATAATATAAAAAAACTATAAGTAATCCTCAAATTTGTCTCTAAGACCTTTTTGTATATGAAATAATTCTATTGGAATCTATCATCTCACCCTATAGGTCTGGTATATCACAGCCGTCCCTGAGTGCCATAATATCTGTCGTTTTAAATGGTATTCTTAATATGGTTAGTCGATACATCAGGTTCCCCTACACTGTGCGAGAACAGGCCGAAATTAAAACGCAATTTGCAGCAATGTCTGGTTTCCCAAATGTAATCGGCGCAATTGACTGCACTCATGTTGCTATAAGGGCACCATCTGAAAATGAATTTGCTTATGTTAATAGAAAGCATGTGCATTCTATTAATCTGCAAATCATATGTGACTCCAACATGACCCTCACAAACATTGTGGCACGCTGGCCTGGTTCAACACATGATTCCTTTATCTTGACACATAGCAGTGTAGGGAACAGACTAAATGCAGGCGCAGTACGTGATGGCTGGCTTCTTGGTGAGTTTAACAATATTAAAAAGTAGAAACTGTAACAATTTTGTTTTTAATATAATTATAACCTGCAGGCGACAGTGGCTACCCCCTGAGACGCTGGCTCCTCACCCCATTTTTAAACCCGCAGAGCGCAGAGGAAACTCATTATAACGAGGTCCACTCTCGTGCCCGCGCAGTTGTGGAGCGTGCCATCGGCATCCTGAAATGCAGATGGCGTGCTCTGGATGCCTCGGGTGGCAGACTTTTATACCATCCAGCAAAAGTGTGCAAGATTGTCAGGGCGTGTGGTGTTTTGCACAATATAGCACTGAGAAACGGTATTCCTCTCCCTCCTGATCTCCCTCTACCCCAGCATTACGACCCCGAGCCACAGCCCCCTGGCCGACAAGAGGGATATCAACGAGGTGCAAGAATCCGTGAGGATGTCATGCGGCGTTTGTAAAGAAAGACAAAACTCAAGGTTCATGTTTTAACTGCATCTTTTAATGATTGTGCAATTTCTTGCATCACTTCTCTCATCTGCCGTAGCTCATCTGCAACCCTGTTGACAGCGTTTATTGTCTCTCGCTGTAACTGCAGGACTGCGTCAGTGAGTACCCGACCACTTTTGGACGTGCCAGACGCAGAAGGGGCACTGCTTTGAGCCGGACACAGTGCATCTGCATCTGAGAACCCCTCACCCTGAACCTCCTGTTCATTTACAGCTTCAGACTCCGGAAGGACTGGAGGACAAACAATTGGCAACATTTATCCATTTATCACCCCACACACTCAAATGTACAGCGTTAATGATTAAAAATCGGTTTAACCTTGCTCCTCTGTGGTTTCAGTCACGTCAGTGTCTCCCTCCTTTTCCGACACAATACCACACACGCTGACCTCCCCAATTATAGCCGCGATTTTGCTGTCCACTGATGTGAGATCAGCTGTACATGGGCCCCCACCAGTTGCAGCCACGCTCTGGCGGTGGGAGGACAGTTTTCTCTTTGCCTCCACCTTGAATGAATGAGAATCTTTATTTCACATATTTTGCATACTGTAAGCACATGTAAATAAAACTTTTTGAAAATCAATATTGCTATTTATATAGGTATATAGCCTAATAAAACACAAATGTAATATGTTGGTAAAAAAAAAATTTTGTATACCTTCAGGTCGGACCATTTTTTCTTTAATTCTGCAACTGTCCGTTCTGTCCCACTGACACAATTGACGGCAGAAGCAATACTTTGCCACTCGCACTGCTTCTTTTTATTAGTGACCCCACTGCTGTGGCCACCAAATAACACAGTTTTCCGAGCCTCCACCTCCCCTACAAGTGTTTCAATCTCAGTATCTGAGAAATTACGTTTTTTTTCCTCTTTTCTCACCTGTCGCCATTATTAAAATTAGGCTAACAGAAATGCACGTTTTCACTTTCTTGGATTAATTAATTGGCGGGTCGCATGCCAGTTTTCCAGGTATATATGGGATTCCACTCTCATTTACATGCTGATCAGCAATCATGAGGTGATTTGCATTGACTATTTATGGTTAAAAATGGGCGTGTACAGGGCGGGATATGAGGCTGGTTCACGTACGCACATCTGCGGGTGATCTGTGATTTATAAAGGGAACATTGCTTACAGGTGTGCGTACGCACGGTTTTATAAATCGGAATATTTTTTGGCGTACGCCATTTTTGGCTTTTGGGCGCACGTAAACTTTTAGTAAAGATCCTACGCATAGTTTTATAAATGAGACCCCTGCTCTTATCATCTGATCGTGGGTGTATCTCTCTATTAGATTTATTGGATCTTAGTGCTGCGTTTGACACAATTGACCACAACATTCTTTTGCATAGACTTGAATACTTTGTTGGCATCAGTGGAAGTGCATTAGCATGGTTTAAATCGTACTTATATGACCGCCATCAGTTCGTAGCAGTGAATGAAGATGTATCCTATCGATCACAAGTGCAGTATGGAGTACCTCAAGGCTCAGTACTAGGGCCGCTACTCTTCACGCTTTATATGTTACCCTTGGGAGATATCATCAGGAAACATGGTGTTAGCTTTCACTGTAATGCTGATGATACTCAGCTCTATATTTCTTCGCAGCCCGGTGAAACACACCAATTTGAAAAACTAATGGATTGCATAGTCGATATAAAAAACTGGATGACGAGTAATTTCTTACTGCTAAATTCTGAAAAAACAGAGGTGTTAATTATAGGACCTAAAAACTCTGCTTGTAATAACCTAGAACACTGTCTAAGACTTGATGGTTGCTCTCTCAATTCTTCGTCATCAGTTAGGAACCTAGGTGTGCTATTTGATCGCAATCTTTCCTTAGAAAGCCACGTTTCTAGCATTTGTAAAACTGCATTTTTCCATCTCAAAAATATATCTAAATTACGGCCTATGCTCTCAATGTCAAATGCAGAAATGTTAATCCATGCATTTATGACCTCAAGGTTAGATTATTGTAATGCTTTATTGGGTGGTTGTTCTGCACGCTTAGTAAACAAACTACAGCTAGTCCAAAATGCAGCAGCAAGAGTTCTTACTAGAACCAGGAAGTATGACCATATTAGCCCGGTCCTGTCAACACTGCACTGGCTCCCTATCAAGCATCGCATAGATTTTAAAATATTGCTTATTACTTATAAAGCCCTGAATGGTTTAGCACCTCAGTATTTGAATGAGCTCCTTTTACATTATAATCCTCTACGTCCGCTACGTTCTCAAAACTCAGGCAATTTGATAATACCTAGAATATCAAAATCAACTGCAGGCGGCAGATCCTTTTCCTATTTGGCGCAGAACTCTGGAATAACCTACCTAACATTGTTCGGGAGGCAGACACACTCTTGCAGTTTAAATCTAGATTAAAGACCCATCTCTTTAACCTGGCATACACATAACATACTAATATGCTTTTGTTATCCAAATCCGTTAAAGGATTTTTAGGCTGCATTAATTAGGTAAACCGGAACCGGAAACACTTCCCATAACAACCTATGTACTTGCTACATCATTAGAAGAATGGCATCTACGCTAATATTTGTCTGTTTCTCTCTTGTTCCGAGGTCACCGTGGCCACCAGATCCAGTCTGTGTCCAGATCAGAGGGTCACTGCAGTCACCCGGATCCAGTACGTATCCAGACCAGATGCTGGATCAGCACCTAGAAAGGACCTCTACATCCCTGAAAGACAGCGGAGACCAGGACAACTAGAGCCCCAGATACAGATCCCCTGTAAAGACCTTGTCTCAGAGGAGCACCAGGACAAGACCACAGGAAACAGATGATTCTTCTGCACAATCTGACTTTGCTGCAGCCTGGAATTGAACTACTGGTTTTGTCTGGTCAGAGGAGAACTGGCCCCCCAACTGAGCCTGGTTTCTCCCAAGGTTTTTTTCTCCATTCTGTCACCGATGGAGTTTCGGTTCCTTGCCGCTGTCGCCTCTGGCTTGCTTAGTTGGGGACACTTCATCTACAGCGATATCGTTGACTTGATTGCAAATAAATGCACAGACACTATTTAACTGAACAGAGATGACATAACTGAATCCAATGATGAACTGCCTTTAACTATCATTTTTGCATTATTGACACTGTTTTCCTAATGAATGTTGTTCAGTTGCTTCGACGCAATGTATTTTGTTTAAAGCGCTATATAAATAAAGGTGACATTGACATTGACATTGACACATGATTCTTTTGAGCTTATTAAAGCATTGGCCAATCAGAGGCGTTCCGATGAGTCATCGCTAAAATACCGGTGCTTCCTTCACTCGCTCACTGACTGAATACCTCTTTCTGGCGAATTCTCTCATCAGAAACAACAAAGTGCAGATGTGTGTGTACAAATCTATAATTAAGATATTGATTTCACAGTGTTAACAGTTTCAGTGATTTTAATGGGAGTTTCTGAGAGTGATTGAAATCTAGACTGTCAGTGAAAATGATCTTTGATAATGTAAATGCTATTTGCTCTCTTTCTGAACAATGAAAGATTAGTAGCAATATTTATATCACATTAACTTTCAATGTTAAATTCACATTTAATATAAAGTCTATATCTGTTACTTAAGTAAACAGACAGGGTTTTATAATAAATTACATAAATTGGAGTAAAGGCTGATGAAATATATACATTTATACACACACACACATACATTACATACATTTTATCTATATATCTAAATAAAAATAGGCTCAGTATATATGACCCAAAGTAACTAGTAACTAACTACTTGAGTAGATTTTTTAACCGATACTCTTTTACTCTTACTCAAGTAACTATTCAAGACTAGTACTTTTACTTTTACTTGAGTAAATATTTCTAGAAGTACTTTTACTTTTACTTGAGTACAGTTTTTGGGTACTCTACCCACCTCCGATTAAAGGCTGGGGGAAAGTATTTCAAAGCATAAGACCAAAAGTCTGGTGATGTCTATGGGTTGCAGACTCACTGCTCTGATTGCATGCAAGGGATCTGCAACTAAATATTAGCTTTTAATCTTTTACATCTGCCTTAAATTCAGTTGTTCCAATATTTCTGCTCAAATCAAATATGGCGGGATGAACTCTAAAAGTTCTGTCCTTTTTAATTGGTAAAACATGTGTCGAAAGACCTAATAATAAAATGTGACATTTTGTAGATTTGTTGCATATTCATCTTTTAATCATACTTGCATATGTCTTGACTCCACAGCAGAGAAATCAATTTTGTCTTTACTGAATCACATTCAGGCGTTGCTCTCTTTCATGTTTTGAAATCTCTCATTTTGTGTCTTTATGTTGTCTGTCATCTGATATCGGTCGAGTTCTGATGGGTGTGAGGGTTTGTTCTGATGCTCTGGTTAGTGTCTGTGGTTTGTTTTGTAGAGAAGTGCTATGAGCCTCTGCATCTGAAGTACTATGACATCGGAGACTCATGGGGACGGATCTACCTGCTCTCCGTAGAGCTGTGCACGTGCCTCAGTGGAGGGGTGAGCTGCGAGCGTGCACGTTACACGGGTAAATGAACAACTGACACCTGATCACCTGCAGTTACTGTTGTATTCCTGCTAGACATTCTTCTTTCTGTGTGTGTGTGGGCATGATTTTGTGACATATCAGGACACAACTCTGTATAATGACATGGTTATGACACAGATATTACAAGGAGAGGGTGACTTATGAAGACACAACCCATGTCCCCATTTTTCAAAACGCTTATAAATCATACAGAATTATTTTTTTGAGAAAGTAAAAATGAACAAAGTTTTCTGTGAGGGTTAGGGTTAGGTGTAGGGTTGGTGTAGGGCCATAGAATATACAGTTTGTACAGTATAAAAACCATTACGCCTATGGGATGAGCACACTTTTCACAAAAACAAATGTGTGTGTGTGTGTGTGTTTAGTGTGTTTGAGAAATCGCTGTGAAAATAACGGAGTCTGCAGGATGATCGAGGCCACTGGTGAAGAGGTGTGCGGATGTATATCTGGATATAATGGACAATACTGTAACATTAGTGAGTACAAACACACACACACACATACACATACATTCTCTCTCTCTCTCTCTCTCTCTCTCTCTCTCTCTCTCTCACACACACACACACACACACACACACAGGTTTTCAAATGGCCAGTAAAAATGTAATGTTTTAAAAATGTTACATTTAAAACGTAAACGTCATTTAATGGTAACACTTTACAATTAGGTTCTATTAATTAATGTTAGTTGATGTATTAGCTAATGTAAACAAACACTGAACAAGAAATTTATTACAGTATGTATTAATCTTTGTTAATGTTAGTGAAAATACAGTTGTTCATTGTTAGATCATGTTAATTCACAGTGTATTAACTAATGTTAACAAGCACAACTTTTGATTTTAAATAATGCATTGGTAAATGTTGAAATTAACATGGGTGTCTAAGATTAATGAATGCTGTAGAAGTATTTTTCATGCTTAGTTCATGTTAACTAAAGTAGTTGAGTAATGTATTGTGTGTGTGTGTGTGTCATCAGACCCAGAAGAGCAGTGTTACCGTGACTCAGGCTCTCAGTACCGCGGTGTGGCCAGTGTCACGGTCTCGGGCTCGTCTTGTCTGCCGTGGAACTCAGATCTGCTGTTCTCTGAGCTGACGGTGGAGACGGTGGAGAGCGCCGGCCACAGGGGCCTCGGGGAACACGCCTTCTGCAGGTGACTGCTCGTCTCCTCATGCCTGCTCGTGTGCAGGACCGGCAGCTTTTACTCGGGAACTGAAACCAGTTTGAAACAGTCAAATACTTTGACACATGTTTTCACTTCCCTATGTAACTGGATATATGAGCTTCCCTCAATAAAACAGGTGAAAAAATCCCAAAGACGTATCTAGAGACCAGAAGATCACATGCAACATCCAGTACTAGTTCATCCAGTAGAGTAGTGCTATAGTTTTTATTGATATTAAGAATTAGTTTTTATTTTATACTTTCTGTTTTTATTTTAACTGTAGTTAAAGTGTTAGTTTGTTGTTGTATTTCTGTCCATTACAGTCTTTTTTTTTTTTTTTTAGTATTGTGGTACATCAAGTTAAATGAAATGAAATAAAAAAAAGATCAAAATACCTGAATAAACAGCTGAAATAAATAAAAGACCTAAATCATTAGGAGTACAGTTACTATATAGTTAAACAATATACAATATTAATAATTAATTATAAATACACATTATTAATTCAAACAGTGTGCAGTAACTTATTGTAATTCTATAGTTAAATGAGAAACAAATAATGTTATACATTATGTGTGTGTGTGTGTGTGTGTGTGTGTGTGTGTGTGTGTGTGTGTGTGTGTGTGTGTGTGTGTGTGTGTGTGTGTGTGTGTGTGTGTGTGCGTGTATATACAGGAATAGTGTGTCTTTGGTGTTTTTCTATTATCTTTTGATTGTCATCTTGTGCTGAGATGTCTGAGATGTTTCCTTGATTTGGCAGGAATCCTGATCAAGATAAGCTGCCGTGGTGTTACACGATGATGGGGCGAGCCGTTTCATGGGAGTACTGCAACATCAAGCCCTGCTCCAAACCAGTGTGTCAGTGAAACCACACACAAACACAGCAGATCCTGAGCTTCTCCAGAACAATCCTCATGACTCACAACTGTAGTAAACAAGAAACAATAGCCATAACCTTTCCCAAAAAGTTCTCTAGAAATCCTACAGACTCTCTCAGGCGTGGGAAGAGAAAATCTCAACCACCGTCGCCGGAAGCGCTACATTTTATTGGTTGTGAGCGTTTGACATCATGTGCCTGGAATGCCATGAAGATTGAGTTTATTAATCATGTTCAGAGACGCTGCAGCACAGTGTCACATCTTCACTATTACTGCTTATACATCTGGTGTACATTCAAAACTTTAAATTAATAATTTTCATACAGTAAGCATGCATTAAATTGATCAAAAGTGACAGTAAAGACATTTGTAATGTTACAAAAGATTTCTGTTTCAAATAAATGCTGTTCTTTTAAACTACAGCAAATAATGTATGTATTTATTTGATTTAATCTGGTGTTTATTTGTTTATTTAAATCAGTTATTTATTTTGATCTATTCTATTTTATTCATTTTAATGTCATTTTTATTATTTATTATATGTTTTTTTTTAATTATCAGTTACATATTTAATTTTTTTTTATGCTGAAAAAATTGGACATTGACACATTACAGTAAATCACTGCTGTTATAGCAGTTGCTATTATTCAGTTATAGCAGACAGATAACACAACTCAAATACAAAGACTGTACTTTTTGTTGCATTTTATTTTAAGTGATAAAATTCTTCATATGCTTCAATCAGAATTATTATAATTGAAAATTATCTCTGTTGTTTCTGTCAGCCGGCCACAGAAGTCCCACCGTGGCCCCACGGCCGTTCCGCAGCCCCACCAGGACCCCCTCCTGCGGAAAGCGGCAGGAGAAGCGGATCAGTCGGGGTCGTATCCTGGGTGGGACGTCTGCATTGCCCGGTGCTCACCCCTGGATGGCAGCGCTGTACATTGCAGATGAATTTTGTGCGGGAACGCTGGTCTCCTCCTGCTGGATCGTTTCGGCCGCTCACTGCTTCCTGCGCAAGTATGTGTATATCTGTGCGCTTCATGCATTTCTACAGAGTTCTAGCTTCAGTCTAACTCCATACATCTATATAACAGTGAACCTCTCTTTCTCAGTCCATTAAAGTCACAGATTCGGGTTGTTCTCGGCCAGCACTCCTTCAACGACACCGGTCCCAACACCAGGACCTTCGCTGTTCAGGACTATATTTTGTACCCGCAGTACACCCAGTTTGAGCCGACCTTAAACGATATTGGTGAGTTTGGACTCCAAAAGCAGAAAATATAACAGCTACTGCTTTAAACTTAAATCAGGGAACTACTTAAAGTTCAATTAAAGAGTTCTTGTCCAATTTGCATTCCTGTACAATTCAGGAGTTAACTTACATAGAGTACATATAAAAAGTTTTTTTTGGCGGAGGTTCTAGGTGACGTACCCCAAGAGGTAGTTTACTTCACTTCCGCGAGATCACCATCTATAAGACACGCTTATGCCTTGAAGTTGAACCTGTTCATCGAGAAGAACCCCGGAGATGCCCTATCAGGGTCATGCTTTTCTTTTGGCACAAAGGGTTGGAGCCCTCCACACTCCAAAGTCTATGTTGCTGTGATTGCTGCTAACCATGACCCCATAAATCCTCCACAGTCTCCCTCTATACCCTCTGGGGACCTGTCTCGGATGCTCAGAGCACTACAGCAGGGCTCATTTGAGCCTTTGTAGTCAGTTGTGCTGAAGTTTCTATCAATGAATACTCTGCTGGACTCCATCAAGAGGTTAGGGGACCTGCACGCATTTTCGGGTTGACGATATATGCCTAGAGTTTGGCCCGGCTCTGTCACGGAGGCCGACAGAAGGGGAAGGCCGTGTCTTAGCAGAGGATGGACCACTGGATTGTGGATGTCATTGCCCTGGCTTATCAGGTACAGGGTGTGTCCTGTCTGGCATGCGTTGCACCTGCTGCCTTTTCAATGCTCACGCTGTGATCAGCAGCAGTTGGATGCAATCATCATATGCCAATGTGCACTGGTTCGTTTAGTTAAACTCGAAGTGGATTGGTCTCTCGAAGCATGATCCCAATTCGTCAGTCACCGATGTGATGTCTCCGTTCCCTCCTTCAGGGAACGAGGGTTCCCTTTCAGTCGGTCATGTTCTACGTTACGTCAGAAAGAGACTGACCAATGGGATCTCGTCCGAGAACCCAATCACATTCCAGTGGTTACAAAATGAGCCAATGGTACACAGAGTACCTTGGTCTGCGGAATTTGCATTGCGAGTTCCGCCCCGCAGAGCGGGTATATTAGGAGCAGCGCCAGCAACTCGCACTCAAGCTTTCGCTTCAGAGCAGAGCACATCGCTTGCTGCTTTCACCGGAGTGTTTCAAGACGAATCAACTGGTGTTGGTGTGATGGCGCGATTCAGCAGTTCATTTGGGTTTCCTGCTTCAGCTACCGTGTTTTCTATTAAGCTAAAAGAATAACGTGCTGAATTAGCGTCTTTTTAAAGATGTCATTTCACCGGTGTGTTTCTGGGTGCAGTCGATATATATATCGCTCCTCGTGATGGCCACGATCGCTGTGTGACGTGTCTGGGCTTTGAGCGCGCTAAGACTGGGTCTGTGGATGGCTCATGTTCTCATTGCAGGGACAAGACCATCTCGGCGTTAAGATCGAGTCTCGATTACCTTAAAAGGTATAGAGGCCCCTCTGCCACAACCCCATTCTTGCTCCTCTTCTCGTAAGAGGTGGCCAGGGTGATCTGAGGGTTACTGAGTGGGCTTCCTCAATGAGCCAGCCTCCTCGGGTCACACCCCCCTCTCAAACGCCGCAGCCAGTTAAGTTTCCGGATGAGTATGCTGGACCCTCTCAGGCACCTGAAATCTCATTCGGGGCTCGGGAAGATGACCTTATTTCGATTGCTGCATCCTAAGGCGGGCTTGAGTCCTCGGGAGATGAGGATTCGGCTGCGTTGCCCCCTTCGGGAGTGCCAGCGTTGCCCGAATCCGATCCCGAGCTGACGGCCGCGCTTTCCCGGGCAGCTGAGAGCATCGGGCTTGAGTGGAATCCTCCACCCTGTACCGAGCACTCTGTCTCCTTCCACCCTGAAGGTCTATGTGGCTGCCTTTTCGGCTTACCATGACCCTGTTGAAGGTAAGTCTCTTAGGAAGCATGATCTGATCATCAGGTTCCTGAGAGGAGCCAGGAGACTCAATTCGCCTCGCCCTCAGCAAGTCCCCTCCTGGGACCTCGCAGTGGTTCTATTAGCACTGGAGAGGGCTCCCTTTGAACCCTTGCTCTCAGTAGAGCTAAAGTTTCTATCATTGAAAACTGCGCTCCTGACGGCTTTGGCTTCGGTGAAGAGGGTCGGGGACCTGCAGGCATTTTCGGTTGACGAAGCGTTCCTGGAATTCGGGCCGGCCAACTCTCACGTTGTCTTAAGACCCCAGCCTGGGTACGTGCCCAAAGTTCCCACCACTCATTTTAGGGATCTGGTGATGAACTTGCAAGTGTTGCCCCTGGAGGAGGCAGACCCAGCCCTGGCGCTGCTCTGTCCAGTATGTGCGCTCTGCACTTACATAGACAGAACTCAGTGCCCTAGGACCTCAGGCCAGTACTTTGTCTGTTACGGAGGCCAGCAGAAGGGAAAGGCTGTCTCCAAGCAGAGGTTATCCCACTGGATAGTGGATGCAGGCTCAAGACCTGCCATGCCCCCTAGGGGTGAGAGCTCACTCAACTAGGAGTGTAGCTTCCTCCGGGGTGCTGGCGCATGGCGTCTCACTAACAGACATCTGTAGAGCTGCAGGCTGGGCGACACTTAACACATTTTCAAGATTTTATAATCTTCCTGGGTACTCACCCGTTCGGGTCAGTAAGGAGCTGCACGGTGTAAATCCGCTTGCTGCGTCATTCCACTCCACAGACTGGATGTGTGCGCTATTCCCCTCAGGTGAGTTTCTCAGTTCAGAACCCTGGGTTCCTCCAGCACTGTTGATGTCCAGCACTTACGTAAATGCCCTTTGGTCAGCCATGTGTGGGACTAGGTGCCTCCATGTGTTGTGATTCCCCTTTCTGGGCAATCCCACGTGTGTATTTCCACAGTAATTATCTTCGTAGCATGTGTCTTTCCCTTGGCAAGCCCCTTGCCAGCTCTGTCGTTGAAACTTCCACCCTGCGGGCTGGGTACCTCAGAGTTCATGTGTATCACCACCTTTGGTTGATACCTGCCTTTGTAAGCCTTCCTACGAGCAGGCAGTCTGCTAGCATACATCCAGCTGGAATATGCTACCCAGTGTATTCTGTGTTAGCTATAGGCCCTCGCTCGTGCTGGGCTCCCGACAGGGTGCTATCACTCACACGGGTCACTGGAAGACAGCCATGTGGCATTTTGTAAGGGACCCCATTCATCAGTCTCTTTCTGGCGTAACGTAGAACGTTACTGACTGAAAGTGAACGTCCCCTTACCACATCGCTGTTGCGCTGAATGGACTACATTCCATTTTTAGACAAGTTCTGTAATAAATAGATTTTTGTCTAAATTGGCAACACTGTTACCCATGTATTTATTCATCTATTATAATTTATTATTTTTGTCAATTTAATTTTAAAATGCATTTTTATTTTTATTTTTGCCTGTTAATTGCTAGAAAAATTTAAAATCACAATACTATACATTTTAAACAAACTGCAATATAATCAAAACAGCTCATATAAAAATGAAGTTTGAGTTTCTGATTGTTATGCAACCTCATTTCATTGAACTTGTAATTAAGTTTATTCGTAGACTTGCAAATTGTTTCAGGCCATGTTTTGTACCTTATTCAAAAAAATTCCTTGGTGTGTTCAGATGTGGGTGTCTGCAACACGGTAGATTGAAACAAGACAACACATTATGTGCAAATGTGCTTTTTCAACCTTCTCAGGAAATGTATGTAACACACACACACACACACACACAGACATGTGGGCCGGTGTGTAACAGACACGCTTTAACAGGCTGAACAGCAGCACTTGTGTAGTAGCGTACAGTACTGTATGTGTTTTGTATTGTAATAGCTGCTGTTTTTGCAGCTCTAGTGAAGCTGAAGAAGGTGGAGAGACGCTGCGCTCTGAAGACGCCCTTCATCAGGCCTATCTGTCTGCCGGGGAGAGACATGACATTCCCTGATCACTCCGGCTGTAAGATCTCAGGCTGGGGTCACATGCATGAGAGTGAGTTCACCATCATATACAATTTCAAAATTAGGTAGCTACCTAACCTAAGCAAATTTTTTTATACATTTTGCAAAGAATCTAAAGGTACAACAAATTTCCCACCCTGACATATATATATATATATATATATATATATATATATATATATATATATATATATATATATATATATATATATATATAGAACACACACTTATAGATAGACAGACAAATTTAAAGGTACAGGTTGAAGGACCTGCCACTAGAGGGCGCACTACCAAAACAATAACAATCGCGTGGTTTGATGATGCTAAGAAGGAGCATGGAATGATGGGATTTGTTGTCTTCTACCCAACCGCTGACGGCCATCAATCAGATTGAAAGATAAATCATGGATTTAACGCGAGTTCAACGATTTGCGCGAGTAGATTACATACAAAGTGTAATGTTGAGACTTGTAATCAAAAAAAAATAAATCAGACGAGAAGCTTCATTGTTTTCAACTCCTTTCACTTTACTTCACTCTTCTTCTCCTTCCTCCTCCACACCCGTACAAAACTCTCTATCAGCCCCTAGCGGACTGGTTCCGTATTGCAGTCCATGAACATAAATTACAGAACATAACATTCCCCTCTTTCTTTAGGAAAGACTCTTAACAAGTGGAATTATTCAACCCCGTTTCCATTCACTTATGAACTCTGTCTATAACTATAAATTTCTTCAGTATCTTAAACTATCAGTTAACCAACATATGAATAACATACGAACACATTCACCATATATTTTCGGTTACTTCCTTACTACAACTCTAGTGTTCTTTCATTTAATTTTCCTTTCAATTTCCCTTTACTCTGTAGCATAGTCCTTTAACCATACTGAAGGCTGTCTAGCCCGTGTGCTCTTAACTGGCTCATACACAACATTCTCTGTTCCGGGATTAACATGAGCATTCTCTAATGTCATTTGAGTGGTTTCTGGAACCAGAGACAGGTGAGCCGCATTCCATTTCTTCCCATCACTCAAGACATAAGTGCTCGGTCCCAATTTCTTATTCACTAACATTGGAACAGTGAATTTCCTTCCAGCCTTCGGTACATGCATAGGTTTTCTTACACGTACCCGATCTCCACACTTGAAGGGTGGTGGTTTTGCTCCACGTTTCTTATCGGTGTACAGTTTCATCTTTTGCTGAACCCGATGTACACGGTCACGTATGCCCATTGCTCCTTTCTCACCCTGAGCTGCTGTGGTTGGTAGAGTGTTTAGCTTTGTACGCATCTTCCTCCCTCTTAACAGTTCAAAAGGTGATACACCTGTGGTCGCGTGCGGTGTAGCTCTGTAGTTCAGGAGGAAATCTGTGACTGCTTGCTTCCATGGAAGTTGTTGCATTTCAACTACTTGGATGCAGTTCTTTAAAACACGATTCCATCTCTCCACAGCACCATTCGCTTGGGGCCAGTAAACACTGCAACGAATGTGTTTTATTCCTCTTTCAGTCAAGAAATCAGCGAATGCCGAAGAAACAAATTGAGGACCATTATCACTGACTAATGTGAGTGGGTTACCTTCTCTCGCAAACACAGATGCTAGAAACTTTGTAACAGAGTTGGTTGTAACATTTGAGGTAAATGCAACCTTTGGCCACTTACTATAATAATCCACCATCGTAATAGCAAACCGACAATCCTGAGTGGCTCTCTCAAAAGGTCCAACAATATCTATTGCGACTTTCTGAAATAGACCATCTGGCAGGTCCACTGGCTGCAATGGAGCTGGACACGTCCGGGCGGTTTTGTCACAGGACTGACAGGCGGAAC
Organism: Carassius carassius; assembly: GCF_963082965.1. Taxonomy (NCBI): domain Eukaryota; kingdom Metazoa; phylum Chordata; class Actinopteri; order Cypriniformes; family Cyprinidae; genus Carassius; species Carassius carassius. The sequence goes on from NC_081756.1 coordinate 48,869,255, forward strand.
AAGAAGCAATGGACGAATGCACTTCATAGTCCATATGAGGCCACCAGTACAAGTCTCTTAGCCGTTGTTTAGTTCGTACCACTCCCTGGTGCCCCTCGTGTGCTAAGTGAATTAATTTAGAGCGCAATGCAACTGGCACCACTAGTCTCTGCCCTCTCAAGATGTACTTATCATCCACAGCTAACTCATGCCTGATCTGAAAGTACGCCATGATCGTTGGATCCATTTGTTTCTGTGATTTAGGCCAGCCTTGTGTGATCTTGGCATGCAACTTGGACAACTCTGGACAAGATTTACATGCTTCCAGGAGATCCTTCATAGGAATGGCTTTTGAAAGGTCCTTTGAAATCTCTGCTACAAGGCCTAATTCCTCTTCCTGACCAGCATCTGAATCAGGTAACGGTAAACGTGACAAACAATCAGCAACACAATTTGTTTTACCTGGTCTGTATTCCAGATTGTAGTTGAAACACAGAAGTCTGGCTGACCAGCGCGCAATCCTCATTCCTGCTCTGTTCATTCCTCTGGTGGCCAGGAATGTGGTCAGTGCTTGGTGGTCCGTCTTCAGTGTAAACTTCCTGCCCCAAAGGTAAGTCCACCAACGTTCTACTGTCCAGACACACGCTAATGCTTCCTTCTCAACTGTACTGTATTTTCTTTCGGCTGGTGTCAATGTACGAGAAGCGAATGCTATTGGACGCTCCGACTGGTCTGGGTGCCGTTGAGAGATGACACCTCCAATGCCATAATCGGAAGCATCAGTGGACACAAATGTTGGCAAGAAGGGGTCGAATAAAGCTAAGGCTGGACTGTGGACTAACAGTTGCTGTAGCTCTCGAAAACTCGCCTCAGCTGCTTCCGTCCAAGTAAATCCATTCTGAGATGATCTGAGTATCTCACACAAAGGGTCTACTACCATTGCATAGTTCGGGATGAACTTGCTAAACCAAGACGTAAGTCCTAAGAAGGACCGTAATGAAGGTAGGTCGGTTGGTGCAGGTGCGTTTGCAATGGCTTCAACTGAGTCCGGGTTAGGATGTAGTCCCTCTTTTGAGATATCATGGCCTAGATACCGAATTCTGCTCTGGCCGAATTTGCTTTTCTTCATATTAAGTTTTAGACCAATGTCTGTGAGTCGCGTCATCACTGCCTGTAGATTGGCGTCGTGAATGGCTTTGGTTTGGCCATACACGATGAGATCATCCAAGTAGTTCTGTACTCCTGGTAAACCCTCAAGTACAGTTTTCATCATTTTCTGAAAGGCGGAGGGCGCCGAAGCCAACCCGAAAGGAACCTTTGTGAATTTGAATAACCCATCGTGTGTGATGAAAGCAGTCAAATTTTGACTCTCCTCATGGAGAGGGAGTTGATGGTATGCGCTTTGCAAATCAATTTGGGAGAACACGGTAGCGCCTCTGAGCTCTGTGAAAAGATCCTCCATATGAGGCAGTGGGAAACAGTCAGTAATTACAGCTCGATTAGGCTCTCTCAAATCCACACACACCCGAATTTCTCCTGACTTTTTCCTGGTTACGACAATCGGTGACACCCATGGTGAAGCATCAATCTTTTCGATTACTCCATCACTCAGTAACCGATTAATTTCCTTGGAAACCTCCTCCCGTACACTCAGTGGTAGTCTGCGTAGTTTGTGCTGCACTGGTTTTACAGACTCATCAATCTGTACTTTGTGCACAAATCCTTTGACACATCCTGGTGAACTGGCTGCTGCATTACATATTTCTAGCACTGGTGAAGCAGCGGGGCTCGATAATGTAACAATCCTATCCCCCACAATGTGACATTTTACAGCTTTAATTAAGTCCATACCCAAAAGTGGTGAACCCGTTTTGACCACATAGAAATTTGCTGTGGTTGCAACCCCGTCATGTGACACAGAAACAGTGAAACATCCTAAGGTTGGTAATTGTTCACGTGAGTATGTGACTAACCTCACTTGAGGTTCCTTCAGTTCACAATGTGCAAAGTATTTCATGAACAGGGTCTCTGGAAGGATGGACACACTTGATCCTGTATCGACAATCAATTCCAGTGGTATTTTATTTCCTTGCGGTGCTTCCAACTGTACTTGGCAACGGATTTTGTCATGAGACTGATTTACACACAGTACAGTCAGTTCAGGCCCCACCACTTCTCTGACAGCAGCAGATTTACATACCTTTGCAAAATGTCCTCTCTTTTGACATTGATGACAGGTGGCAGACGCAGCTGGACAAGTGTGTGCGTTGGCTAAGTGAGTGTTTGATCCACAGCGAAAACAGCGTCTTTTATTTGAATTCTGTGGCTTCCCAGTTTGTACTGGCCTTTTGTTCATAATTTTGTTTACCTCTTTTGAAACTGCCCTTCGTCTTCGAGATGGCTTGAACCTGGGCGGGAGATGAACCAGTATTTGAAAGAAGTGTAGCATTTTGTACTGCCGATTCGACTTGCAACGCTAACGCGGAAGCGCGATCCAACGTAAGTTCGGGCTCAAGTAACAATCTGTCTCTTACCGCGGCCAGAAAAACCCGTTCAATCAGTTGGTCTCTTAACATTTCGTCCTCCATTCCTCCGAAGTGACAATCAACTGCCAGATGACGTAACTCTGCTATAAATTGACTTACAGTTTCATCAATGCGCTGCGCGCGTTGTCTGAATTTATGCCGTGCAGCGACAACATTCACTCTTGGCGTGAAATGAGCATCCAGTGCCGCCATGGCCTCATCATAAGTTGTACCGCCGTTTGGCAGCGTATAGAAAAGTCTCTGGCCTTCTGTACCGAGACAATGTAAAAGAACTGCACGAAGTCTAGCATCAGGCCATGCGTCACCTCGCGCTCCGATGACAAGTAAATAGTTTTGGAAAATTTTCTTCCATGTAGAAAATGGTATAGCAGGCTCTCCTACCGTCGGAAGAAAACATGCAGGCATAGGTACGGATGCAGACATCCTCGTCGCCAAAATTTGTAATGTTGAGACTTGTAATCAAAAAAAATAAATCAGACGAGAAGCTTCATTGTTTTCAACTCCTTTCACTTTACTTCACTCTTCTTCTCCTTCCTCCTCCACACCCGTACAAAACTCTCTATCAGCCCCTAGCGGACTGGTTCTGTATTGCAGTCCATGAACATAAATTACAGAACATAACACAAAGTCAATGCAAAAACGTGATCAGACTATGGATCAGACGCATGGTGTGTATGCCCCATAATACTAATCTTGTTGATCGTTAAAATAGCATATGTTTTCTATAAAGATACGAATCAAAACAACTCACCTTTTTATATTGATATGAAATATATTAGCATAATGTAAGATTGTTTTTCACTTTGTAAAGTACTTTACATGTGCTTTAGTTTGTTAGTACCACATTAAAATAATATACATATATATATATATATATATATATATATATATATATATATAATATTTAAAATGAACTTTAAAACTTAATTTAACATTTTACAAAGTTCACTCAGAAGTGCAATAAGAAACAGTCATGAAAGTGTTTAAGTCACTTAAGTGGCTATTAAATTCATAGTATATTTTCTGCACATACAGTCTTTTGTAGATATTTGTAAGGTCTGAAGTACAATGCTGTTCAATGCTGTTAAGTGCACTTGTTCTTTTAGAAGGGAGCACAGACAAATAGGCAAACGCTCAGAGAAGCATATATATATATATATATTAACAGTTGAACAACAGAGCTATTCTGTAATAATGTGCACACAAATGCATTGTTGTTACGTGTGTTTTTAGAGGCGGACTCATACTCTAACCTGATGGAGGGAGTGGTGGAGATCATCTCGTTCGATCAGTGCTCGTCTCCAGACGTCTACGGGACAGACGTCAGGTCAGGGATGCTGTGTGCAGGAAGTGAGTCCTTTGTGGATGCCTGTCAGGTCAGACACCAAAACAACCGACCAACAGATCATGTGTCCTGATTTTATTTATTGGATTGCAGATTTGGATTTTATATGACATGGGTCTAATTATGTTACCTTTTATTATACATACATTATCACTGAATACTCTAATATCAGTATAACTTTACAATTATGTACAGTTTTTTACTGTTTATGTGCATTGTAAATGATTTTATATTACATTACATTACATTTAGTAATTTAGCAGACGCTTTTATCCAAAGCAACTTGCAAATGAGGACAATGGAAGCAATCAAAAACAACAAAAGAGCAATGATATATAAGTGCTATAACAAGTCTCAGTTAGCTTAGATGCAGTACATGTAGCAAGGGCTTTTAATTAATATAATAAATACAAATAAAACAGATAGAATTGAAAAGAATAGAGCAAGCTTTTATAATTGTATAATAAATGAAAATAAAATAGATAAGAATACAAAAAGATAAGAAAGCTAGTTAGATTTAATTTTTTTTTTTTTTAAGAATAGAATTAGAATATGAGTGCTAAAGCTAGAGGGTCAAATAAAGATGGAAGAGATGTGTTTTAAGCCGATTCTTGAAGATGGCTAAGGACTCAGCTGCTCGGATTGAGTTGGGGAGGTCATTCCACCAGGAGGAACATTTAATTTAAAAGTCCGTAAAAGTCACTTTGTGCTTCTTTGGGATGGCACAATCAAGCTACGTTCACTTGCAGAATGCAAGCTTCTAGAGGGCACATGAGTCTGAAGTAACAAATTTAGGTAAATGGGTGCAGAGCCAGTGGTGTTGTATGCAAACATCAATGCCTTGAATTTTATGCGAGTAGCTATTGGAAGCCAGTGCAAGTTGATAAACAGAGGTGTGACGTGTATTCTTTTTGGCTCATTAAACATTTATCTTGCTGCTGCGTTCTGAATAAATTGTAAAGATTTGATAGAACTGGCTGGAAGATGATTTGGCTGTGAATTTATGATTTATGAATTTATGGGCTTTGCAATAGTCCAGCCTGGACAGAACAATCTTCTTAATGTTTAATAAAGCAAATCTACAGGACCAGAGAGTTTTAGCAATGTGGTATGAGAAAGTCAGTTGATCATTAATTATAACTCCAAGGTTTCTGGCTTTTTGAAGGAGTTAAGGTTGATGTGCCTAACTTGATGGTGAAATTGTGATGAAACGATGGGTTTGCTGGAACCACAAGCAGGTCTGTCTTGGGAAGGTTGAGTTGAAGGTGATGAGAGGTAGAGTTGATTGTCATCAGCATAGCAGTGGTATGAAAAGCCATGTTTCTGTATCACTGAACAGAATGATGCCATGTAGACAGAGAACTGAGCCCTGAGGCATTTAACCCATCCACACACACAGCAGTGAACACACACACTGCGAACACACACCCGGATCAGTGGGCCGCCATTTATGCTGCGGTGCCCGGGGAGCAGTTGGGGGTTCAGTGCCTTGCTTTGTCCACTTGATTCTATTCCATCTCATGAACAGTGAACTGAAGAGAAGCAGCACCACCATGGAGCATCATTGAATAAAACGGTGCTGTTAATTGTGGCCAATGTGTTTTAGAGAAGAAGAAAAAACATTCATTTCATAATGATACTTCCCCAAATTATTATCCAATGAAAGGTTAAATTTTTGTGATATTTTCTTAAATATAAGATCAGAAGGATTAGCAATGCAGATACATTTTCACAGCCTTTGATCATATTTACATAGGGTGCCGATATTTGTGGCCATGACTGTGTATATACAAGTATTAAAATAATTGCAACTTTTCATCTAAAAATTCTGACTTTTTTTTTTTTTCTCAGAATTTCGAGATATAAATTAATTTTATAAGAAAAACTTTGGAGAGAAAAAAAGTCAGACTTTTTAGATAAAAAAGTTGCAATTGCCTTTTTGTATTTTTTTATTCAGTGCCAGAAACAGGCTTCCACAGATATCAGTATTACAGTACAGTAATGTAATTGTTGGTAGTGTGTGAACCGATGGTTTGATGTGTGTGTGATGTGTTTAGGGTGACTCGGGCGGTCCGTTAGCGTGCGACTATGACGGTGTGAGTTTCCTCTACGGGATAATCAGCTGGGGAGATGGATGCGGACGCTCGGGAAAACCGGGCGTTTACACCCTTGTGCCCAAATATTCAGACTGGATCAACAGCATTGTCAAAAAATCCAGAAAAACAACAGTGAACAGAACAACCATAGACATTTGTACTGGCAGCCAGTGCCAAAGATAAACCATAAAACACAACTGTGATTTATTATTAATGTATTCATGAGCGTTTTCTGTTCCGGTGTTCATGCTATTATTAAATACCAATCAGCGTGTTTTATTTCTATTGTATTTATGTTAACAAGCAATATGTTGACATGTACAATGGAATGGGAAGTGTTATGTAAAGTTTCATGTAATATTTTTATTATATATTTTTTTCTTGCATATAGATACATTTTGAGTAGAATATTGCTGTGAAATAAATGTATTTTAATATAAGATATTTTAAAACAGCGTTTTTGACAGTGTTTAAGTGAATCTCATATTTGAAAGGTCATAGTCTGCACAGAAACTCATGAAAGTCAATGGGAAGATGTAGATTCAATGCAACGGCTTGCTGTTAATTCACAGTTTTTAGTTATTTATTCCAGTATATATTATGAGCATAAACTAAGTGTATTGTCTTCTCCACTAACTTCCATTCAAACAGGTCTCTGTGCTGAATTTCTATTATTCTGACATAGTGGCCAAATAAATGTATCATATTTCATCACACAATTTACATAAATTAAGTCTTTTTTGGATATGTACTGTTATGCATTGAGATTCTGTTATGTAATTCAGCATTCATGTAATCATTATCGAAAATTGTTTCTATTAGATTGTCATAACTGTAATATAGTAATGGAAATTATCCTTTTTTATTTTTTTTATCGGTTGTATTGTATTTAAAGGACATTTAAAACAAAGTACAGAGTGTTCTATTATTAATGTTTTGTGTTTCTAAAAATGAAATCAAATGTTATTATTACAGTAATTTAATAAAATATTATTAGTCCGATTTTCTTTAAAGCTTTATTTTCTTTAAACTATATATATATATATATATATATATATATATATATATATATATATATATATATATTGAAAATAACCCATTTTATTTATGTATTTCTTTTTTAGATATTCACCCTTGTATTGCTTAGAATTGTGTGCAAAATTAGTGAAACACAAATGTATTTTTTACCTCATCTGATCATTATAAATGACCTTTCAGATGTAGTAATGTATGTTGTTGCAGTAATATTAAAATCAGATACTACATCAATCACATTTATATATATATATATATATGAGAGAGAGAGAGAGAGAGAGAGAGAGAGAGAGAGAATTACATTTATTTAATTGTATTTTCCTTGCATGCTTTAATTTATGATTCACATCATCTCTCCTCGTAAGGCGCCACCAGTGCATGTAAGGGTTAATTGTGTGCGACCCAAATGAATTGTTCCGCAGCGGCACTATGACCTTTGACTGACCTCTGACATACACAGTATGTGTCGCCCATCGGTGCGCGCGCGCTCCGGAGTTCTTCTGCACGCGCAGCTGTCATGACGGGAAGATGAGCGACACCGTGATCGCGGAGGGAGCCGTTAAGATCAGAGACGGCAAAAAAGTAAGGAAACCGTGAGTGTGAGCCTAATGATGGTTTGATGAGAGCTGATGAGAGAAAGCGTGTAAGTGTCGCTGTGTTTCTGTGTTCGCAGTGGAGGAGCCGCTGGCTGCTCGCGCGCAAACCCTCTCCGGTCGCAGGTCAGACACTGTCCCTCTCTCTGACACTAACATTGCGTTTTACTCCTTGAGCAATAACGGGTTTACTAGAATGAACAGTCATGTCTTGCAATTAAATATTTAAGAGATATTTTAAAGAATTTGGGCAATCAAACAGTTTACGGTAGACATTGACTTCTATAGAAAAACAAATACAAAATACATTGGAAGTCAATGGCTACCGTCAACTGTTTGGTAAAAATGGAATGAATATGTAAATGAATACATTTAATAATAAGACCGTTAACAAAAAATACTTCTGTTAGCTATCATAGATCAATAACGGTGCTGTAAAATAGTTTTTTGAGGCAGGGTCTTGTTTGCTCACTGTTCTGTATAGTTCTGTCTGCTTGCAGGAGTCTCATATAACAGCACTGGAATCTTTCACTATCCAGTACAACAGCACTCCTGCTCTATCTGAGATATCTTACCATCCGCTACAGTGTGCTTGAAAGTGTCAGATCACAGGCCATCAGAAAGACGTTTTTACAGCTGTTCACACTAGTGTGTGTGTGTGTGTGTGTGTGTGTGTGTGTCAGAGGTTGCTTTGTTTGTTAGTTTGTTTGCTTTTTTCACAGTAGCAGGAATCATGTCTAACCTAAATCTTTGAGTGGACGTAGGAATTGTTTTTGGACATGTATCTCTATATGCATTGATTAATTTACATGTTGATAGTGTGTAGTAGAGCTACAAAACACTCCTGTGGTAGTGTGGTACATTAGATCAGCATGTTCACCAAGGCTAAAAAATACAGTTTCATAATTTAAACAGCTGTTTTCTATGTGAATATCTTTTAAAGTGTAATTTATTCCTGTGATGCGCGGCTGTATTTTCAGCATCATTCCTCCAGTCTTCAGTGTCACATGATCTTCAGAAATCATTGTAATATGATGATTTACTGCGTGAAAAACATTTCTGATTATTATCAATGTTGAAAAAAGTTATTCTGCCCAGTATTTTTATGGAAACAGAGATGCATTCTATTTTTAAGGATTATTTAATGAATAGAAAGTTAAAAAGAAAAGCAATCTATTTGAAAAAAATATATATATATATTTTGTAACATTATAAATGTCTTCTTTTCTGTTATTTTTGATCATTGTAATGGGTCCTTGATGAACAAAAGCCTGATTTATTTAAAAAAACAACATAAAGAAAATCTTACCGTTTTTCTTTGTTGCACTGTTTAAAAATCAGAACAAGCTCATAACTTATGAGCTATACATTTTTTTTCAGAAGTACAAAATGCATTTCATAAATACAGTTACCAGAACATACTTCTTCTATTATAAAGATGTTTTTAATTTCTAAATTAAAATTCACTTTAAATGCATTAAAAAACACTATTTAAAGGAATAATAAATATTACCAACACCTTATTTGGTAGTTTATCATAGTATTTTTGTATCATTTATTGTGGAAAAACAAACAGACAAACAAATAAACAGTTTTGTTAAAATATTACTATTAAAAAACACTGTCTGCCAAATCAAAGTCATGTCTTTGTCATCAAAGTCAAATGATATCATCGACCCTTCAGACCTTCATGACAGTTCATCTCCTAATGCAGTATATCAGATAAGTTGCTGTTTTCACTGTGAGTCTCTAAGGTGTGTGTGTGTGTGTCAGATTGTCTGGTGCTGTACGTGTGTAAGGAGCGTGGTGTGAAGGAGAGGAGCATGACGCTGGAGCACATCTGTGGTCTGGAGGCGTGTGTCGGCGGCGACGGCGTTCCCTTCATCCTCTCCATCCTGTGTCTCAATCAGACCGCTGTGCTCGGCTTCGACAGCAGGGAGGCGCTGCAGAGCTGGGACCTGCGGCTGCGCTACTGCCTCGGGGAAGGTCAGAGGTCAACATTCAACAAACAATATTTACTTACAGTCCATGATAATCAATAGTAAATGCTATTTGTGGATAGGGAGTTTAGTGAAATACCTTCGAGGAGTTTACATCATGCAGTGCGTCGTGCTCAACATTTAAATGAAATCTAAAATTATTTTAAATAGCATTTTATCCTTCTTTGTATCAATTAAAAACTACATAGAATAATTAAATATTTAATATTAGATCTATTACTTTAATAGTATATGTCATTATTAATTTGACTTAATAAATAATTGTACTTAGAACATTTTTAGATTTTTTTCACTGGCCAACTTAATATTATCTTGTAAATATAAAAAAAATTGATTTGATATAGGGCACACTAACAATGCTAATGAGACACAGGTGCAAACAATGAGTGCTGACGAGTCCGGGCAAAGGGTTATGGGTAATGAAGTCCAAGACTGAGTGATGGGAGTAATGGGATGAAGTGCCTTCAGGTGGTTACTCCAGCTGGAGATTTTATGTCACTATTCAAAGCAGTGATACATTTTGGTTGTGATAAATCCCTCTTAACATTAATGTTTTTAAATATACTTTTATATTGCAATAATTTCACTTTCAATCCTCAAATTATTTTAAAGACAACATAAGACAGTATATTTTTAATATTTGTTTAATGGCATCTTTTTTATGACTGAAGACAAGTATCACTGATACCAACACTACTGATGTCTCTAGGATTTGTTTTTCCCTAATATTTAACCATTGACTATAACTTCTTCACATAAGCCCATTATAATAAATGTCATGTTTAGCTACATGTGACCTATAGCAAGTCAGAGATTTACAGAAACTGAATAAAGTTATCAAACACTAAATTCTACTAAAAGCTACAAAAGTTTTCCTCTTTTTTTAAAATCTTGTTCTTTGATGAACCAACATCATAGCAGGTAGTTATGAGGTTATTTTGGCTGCTTTAAGAGCTTTAAGACACGCATCATAGTTTCTCATAACTCTTTATTTTTCTGACCCACTTCAGCTCTTTTTTTAAGGCAGCTTTAATAGCCTTTTTGGTATCTTCATGACTTAACTAATGAGACAAATATGACTTTGCATGCTCATAGTTTCTTTTGCACTTTAATATGAAATTAAACAGGCTACAGTGCATGCTGCCACAATTGTGCATGCAACTGAAGAGCATGTGCAACGAGCACAGTATAACTGCTGACAGGACAGAACAAAAAAAAATGGTTTTACTGACATATGGCCTGACAGCATCTCATCTGAGTGCAACTGTACGTATTATACACTTGGTAGACTCGCGCCTGGCACTGAGGCTAAATAAATGCAATTCTTGTCAAAAGCAAGACAGAAGCATGTGTGTAGTTGTGTGTGTGTGTGGGGGGGGGTGTGGCTTTTTGTTTTGATTATGCAAACCCTTTGTTTCAAAGTAAGTGCTAACAGGTTTAACCCTGCCTGCATTCCCTTATCACATCACACAAAGAGAAGCTGTTACTGTGCAGACGTGGTTTACTGCCATGTGGAGCCAGCGGCATCAGGATCACTTACTAGAGCTCTCTAGCTTGTGCTGTTTGCCAAAGCAAGGACGACTATTGTCCATTTGTTGGATTAGGGATTTAAACAAATCTTGAACTAAAACTTTTCTAAGAGTTTCGATTTTCACTTGACAGAAGAATATAAGGAGCCATGTATATCCTTCAGAAAACATAAATGTTCAGTGTAAGTGTATTGTTCACAGCTGAATGAACAGTACATAAACATCACAGTGTTTGTTTTCTCTGCATCAGTCCACAGTTTCAGCGTGTCTGTGCTGCCCGGCACTAAACTGGAAAGCGGCCCGGCGACTCTGCATTTGTGCAACAATGTCCTGGTCATCGCTAAAGACCAGCCGGCCGTCATCATCGGGCACTGGAATCTGCTGGACCTGCGGCGATACGGACCGGTCAACAACGGGTTCGTGTTTGAGGGAGGAACACGCTGCGGTTATTGTGAGTATGGCAATACAATGAAGCTTTTTGATTAAATGCAAAATCATGTGTAAATGCAAAAGCTTCGTCTGGTAGACACCAGCCCTTATGAAAATTAACCATGGTTTTACTACAAATAAAAACAAAAAACCATGGTTACTATAGTTAAACCATGGTAACCACAAATTAACCATGGTTTTGCTAAATTAATCATAGTTTAACCATGGTATTTGTAGTAAATCTGTGGTTATACAAATGGTAGTCAACACGCCAAAAAACCATGGGTTACTACAGTTTTACTATAATAAAACCATGGTTATTTTTCGTAAGGGAGAATCCAGTCTGTGAGTCGCTTAATGACGTGTAAAGTTTGAAGAAACTTTGGCACCCTTTGGGACTTTTTTTAGGCTGAGGAAAAAATATACCAACTAACTTGCCAAATTTTGAAATCTAAGTTTGTTTTTGCTTTTAAGTCAGTAGCAAAATGTCATTGAATATATCACAATATCTCAACCTCTGAAACCCTCCACCTCCCCCAGCTCCACCTGTCTAGGCCAAATCCATTACCATGCTAAAATTATCCAGAGTTTTCCGGATAGAAATATGGTTATATAATATTATTTATAGTAATATATAGTATTTCTTGGATTACTGTAGTCGTATAGCATTAGTAAGCTGACATAGAGAGTGCTGAAACTACTGTGTTGGGGGTGTTTACATGACACTGTTTTTAATTAAAAATGGAAAACATTTTGGATGTTCATTTACACAACATTGGCAGTTTGGTGGCCTGAAAATGCTAACTTTTGAAAACAGGTTTATAAGTGTATGTTTTTGAAAACTATAATATTATCGCTTCTGTGTGAACTATAATAATGTGATGCCGCACACATAGATATTATGCGTTAAGTCTGTATGAATATACTGTATGTATGTGCATAGTGTTTCTTTACAAAGATTTGTGTGAATGGGGATCAGGGTGACAATGTAGTCACCTGAATGCCAAAGTTTTCTGTTTTTTATTAGATTATTGTTGTGTAAATGTTCCATTGCTGTGTGAATACTGAGATTTCATGAATGCTCAGTATGCAGCAGTGAGTTGACTTGTGATGATCTGAATAGTTGTATTGGCTTGGAACCAATTGGTGTGTGTGTGTGTGTGTGTGTGTGTGGGGTCACAGCTGACAGTGTTTCTGTGGTTGTGAAGCCTCCTCTGGGTTTGGGTGGTCTTGTTTGTAGAGTGACGGATGTCTCTGCTCAATGACCTCCACCTCATCAATCTTCATCAGCTTCCTAGAAGGAGCAAGTCAGACATGAATAACATCCACCTGCAAAACTGACACGACACAATACCAGCTGGAGGCACAGCAGGACATTCACAGAATATTCATCAGTTATGTGAATAATGTGTATGGACTACTTAAATAATGCTTTAGTGTCCTTTCTGAAGCTTGAAAACTTCAATTCCTAATCATTTTTCATGGAAAAGAGCAACCAGCACATATTTCACGTCAGTTTCATTCTCCATTTTTGTTCCACGTAAGGCTGATGAACATGAGGCTTCACAGTAAGGATGAGGGTTTCATTTGTTTTTTGCAGGGGCCGGCGTGTTCTTCTTGTCCTGTGCCGAGGCCGAGCAGATCAGTTTTCTCTTCGACTGTATTGTTCGTGGAATTTCCCCGTCCAGAGGCCCGTTTGGACTGAAGCCACTGCTGCCAGGTCAGTCTCATCACTTCTGTTTAAACCCTCACCTGAGACCAAAATCTTGCTCCAACTCCTGACGCTTTCAAGTTACATCCATCAAACTCTGATTAATGTGTCTGTTCTGATTCTCTGTGCTGAATCTGTCTCTCTCGTATGTCTCGTATACGGCCCCAACATAGTCAAACTACTATATATACACCTTTATTTCCTTCTGATAGCAGAGATTTTGTAAATGTTCAGACAAAGATTTTTCAAGTCGACATTCAACGTTTGTCTTTACATTTTTAGTTTTATGATCAGTTTGGTTAATTCAAACTATTTTATGATTCCCTTGTGAAAAAAAAGTGACCTTTGTAATAATGTCAAATAAAAAGTTTTGGTATAGAAATTTTTATTTTAGTTCATTATATATGCATATATACAGATTTCATCAATAATGGGAGTAATTAAGAAATTATATATAAACATTTAATACTTAAGTGTGTCAAAAGCTAATTGCATTTCATATCAATTTAAACTAAATACATTTTTCTCTTAATTGCAATTTACTTGCAATTAAGTGCCTGGAAACATTATATTTATTTCACACTTATGTATATTATTTTAAAGTATATTATTTCCATAAAAAAAGTACTCTTTTTTTCAAAGTATGCTCAAGTGTACTTCTTCTTCACAAGGGTTTCTAAAAAAAAAAAAAAAGAATGTTATCAATTTCTTATACAATGTATGCATATTAATTTATATTGTGTGTGAAAAATAGCAAGTGTAATATTATTAAGACAACATGTTTATAAATTTAATAACTGGCTTTTATATTGTCATTCTACTAAAGTCAAAATGAGTAACTAAAATATTCTGGAAATGAGTTACTTTGTGCTACATTAACAATGTGTTTTTCAACCATTAATAGAGTAATATTGCTTGCATAAAGCTAAAGAGAATAATTTTATTTTAATTGTAAAAAATTGTTTATCTCTCTCTCTCGGTGTCTGAAATTGTACTTGTTTCCCCTTTTTGAACCCCCACTGTTATAATTCATGCAAGATCAGCCCTAAGGCTTTTTACTAGGACATTTAAGACAAGAGTTTACATATCGGCCCAGCCAATCAGAGCGCTTCACACCTCCTCCTGACCAATCAGAACTCGAGCTTCACTCCTATTCTGAGACGACGGGAGATCAAGGGGTCAAAGTCACAGTTTGTATACGCGAGCATTCCTGATGACTGTAATCTCATCCTCTCTGTCTGTACTGTAAGCAAAGCTGCTCACGTCCAATCGCAGGTGTGAGACTGATCTGAAGAAAAATGCAATGTTCGGTCCATCTGCTACATCTCAGTTTCAATTCAATCAGAAAGACTGTATGGAAAGTGGTAGAAATGGCTCTGGACTGGTGCGTGTTTGTGAAGTCCCTTGAGATGTGTGTTGCTCAGCGTCAGCACTCCTCTGGCTGTTTGCCATCTCATCCACATGTCTGCTCTATTAATAGCACTTTAAGTGCTAGACAAACACTGGGGTTCTGCTGTAACCCCCGAACATGAGCTCAGCATGCCCCTCACTAACTACAATCTGTAACAACTCAGCATTTTGTGATTGGAGCAGAAGGAAATTGCAGTGTTTCAGAAGTTTGTCCAAAGAAAAACAACAGAAAGAGACAAAACTAAAAACAGTGAATGGGATGTGCCGTCTTTTTAGTCCAATTATATTAAAGGATTACAGACTTGTCTGAATCTGAAATCCCAGTAATTTTCTCCTTACAATCTCATGCATGTCCTTATATTTTATATCTTCAGCATTATTAATAAGCCGTGCTAAATAGATTTGTGACAGGTCAGTTGCATGTGCTAGAGATGCATAATGCAGTTTTCTGCTGTTCTCCTGCATGAAGATGTCCGCACTGACACTTACTGTACCAACATCTTTATTATAAAGGCTTATTACACTATTAAATACAGCATGTAAATAAAAATAGCCTGTGATGACAGAAGAAATGTAAAGAATGCATATCAGAAAACATAATGAGCAAACTTATAAACTAAGCTCAGTTTACAAAATGAAAAAAAAAAAAATGGCATGACTACTAAACATAAAACTAAAACCTAAATCTGTTAAAATAGTTATTTGTTAATTGAGATAACGCTGAAATAAAACATGAGTATAAGAGGGATAAATTGAAAAGAATACTTAAATGAAAATTTGAAATGTTGTCAAGTAAAATAAAGTAATACTAAAACTAAACCTGAAATAACAACACATTTAAGTTGAATAGAAAAAATGAAAAAAGGACATAACAAAATTTCTTAACAAAAACCTGAAAAAAAATTATAATAATAACTTTGCACTTTTTGTTAGAAAATGTTTATTTAATATTTATTCAATTTTTTTAAGGAATCTAATGTTTTATAATTAATTTCCATCATCTAAATATTCTTAAGAAGTAAAAGTTTGTTGTCATTTGAAAGTGTGTTGGCCTTCTTGCATTATTATGCTTTTATATTATAATTATATATTTAGTGGCATTAAAATGGTCTTAAAATGACAATAATATTGTTTAGCACAGTTATTTCTGGGGCAATAAATCACAACAAAAAGTTGTTATCGTGACAGGCCTAATCACTGATGCACTTAAAATTAAACATTTCTACATGTTTAGTGAATGTTAACAGGCACAGGTTACTAAAACATGGCATTTGACCATCTTCTAGATAATCGCACAGCTGCAGATCAAATTATTCCTGTTCTGTTTGTTTTCATGTCATATTGTGGATCATGTGTTTGTGCTTCTCACAGTTGGGTTTGATGTTCTCTGTCTGTGTCTCAGAGCCCAGCATCAGTGCAGATTCAGTGCAGGACAAACTGAATCATGAGGCGGAGGAGCTGGAGCGGAGGCTCAGTCTGCTGTCCCACAGCACAGGTAAGGGCTCACCCATCTCACCTGTCTCTCCTTTCTGTGCAGCCACCAAAACCTCCATCTGGTGAAATTTCAACTTTGCTTTGGAGGATTTACTAAGAGCTTCAGTTACTGTGTTATCATGTGTTCGAGTGATGTTATCAGGTTATCAGAAAATAATATACTTTTAAAGTACATACTTAAGTGTGAACTGAATATAATGTTTTGGACACCTAAATGCATGCTAAATGCAATTAAATTAAAATGAATTATAGTTTAAATTGATTTTAAATTCAGTTGGAATTTAGAGTGTTTTTGACCCACTTAAGTAGGACTTAAGTACTTTATATGTAATTTCATGATAATTTCTAATATATTTGTCATATGGTTAAAGGGATAGTTCACCCAAAAAGCATAATTATGTCATTAAACCCTGATGTTGTTCCAAACCAGTAAGACCTCCATTTATCTTCGGAACACAGTTTAAGATATTTTAGATTTAGTCCGAGAGCTCTCAGTCCCTCCATTGAAACTGTGTGTACGGTCTACTGTCCATGTCCAGAAAGGTAAGAAAAACATCATCAGAGTAGTCCATGTGACATCAGAGGCTCAGTTAGAATATTATGAAGCATCGAAAATACATTTTGGTCCAAAAATAGCAAAAACTACTTTATTCAGCATTGTCTTCTCTTCCGTGTCAGTTGTAAGACAGTTCAAAACAAAGCAGTTTGTGAGATCTTTTTGAACCAGTTCACCAAATCGAACTGAATCGTTTTAAACGGTTCGCGTCTCCAATACGCATTAATCCACAAATGACCTAAGCTGTTAACTTGTTTAATGTGGCTGTCACTCCCTCCGAGTTCAAACAAACCAATATCCCGGAGTAATTAATTTACTCAAACAGTATCTGACTGAACTGCTGTGAAGAGAGAACTGAAGAGGAACACCGAGATGTGAACCGTTTAAAATGATTCAGTTCGATTTGGATATCACAAACTGCTTTGTTTTGAACTCTCTCACAACAGACACGGAAGAGAAGACAATGCTGAATAAAGTCGTAGTTTTTTCTATTTTTGGACCAAAATGTATTTTCTATGCTTCAAAATATTCTAACTGACCCTCTGATGTCACATGGACTACTTTGATGATGTTTTTCTTACCAGCGGTTGATGAGGAATGCAAATATAAATGCAACATCAATCAAAATGGCAGACAGTAAGTTTGGCTTATTATGACATTATTTATATGTATGTTGTCGGCATGACCCAAGGAATATTTTGAGACCAGTTTCATTACAATAGGTCAATGCAATCAAAAGTTATTAGCATTTTTGAAAAGTTCATAATTAAGAATTAATTAATGTTTATTATTCTTGACCAATAAGTGGCACTGTTACCAAATTGATGTGGCATGGTCAGTGTGAGGTGACAATGAAACGTACAAAGTTTAGTGCAAATATGTCAAAGGGATGCAGAGATACAGCCTCAGATGCATTTTGGCTTCTTTCCATCAAGTTTGTTGTTGTGCTAAACGAAAACTGTTTTGTACATCAACACGAAATCCACAACTTTTGGCCAGAGGGGTCTGAAGATGATCCGAGTCAAATTTGGTGAAAATCGGACTAATGGTCTAGGAGGAGTTAAAAAAAGTAGGTTTTCAACAGTAATCAAATTGCGGACAGGAAGTATCGACAATTTTGGCATAATTGATATTGATGTTCTTGGCATGACCCAAAGAATATAGGGAGAACACTTTTTCATTTCAATAGTGTAACTTATTCAAAAGTTATTAAAATTCTTTAGATATATTCCATTATAACTTTTGACCACAAGGTGGCCACCAAACTTTTTGAGTACCATCAGGGCATGGAGCCGAAGATTTTTGTAATTATTTTCATAACAATACGATAATGCTTTCAAAAAATACAGCATTTTAGAACATAATTCAAAATGACCGACGGCTAAAATGACTGACACGATAAAATTGGATATCATTCGACTCGACATGATCCACTAAATCTAAAGAGAGTTTTGAGATTTTTGACCAAACCATTCAGAAGTTATTAGCAAAAATTGGCATTTTTTATATCTCCTGACCACTAGATGGCGCTGCGTCAAAACACTGCAGGTAGTCTCAGGTCAGGCTTGTCATAACACACACCAAGTTTGGTCTCAATATGCCAAACTGTTCCCGAGATTGAGCCTTTTCGTCATATGTGTTCACGTGTCATTCTAGAAGGTTTGGAAGAATCGATTTCCATAACTTTTTGCCGGCATGGTCTGAAGATGATCTGAGCTTATTTTTGTAAAAATCGGACTAACTGTTTGAAAAAGTAGGTTTTTCAAACAATTGAAAATAGCAAAAAAACTAAACCTTTTTGAATTTTGTTGTTCATTCGACTTGACATGAGCCAAGGATTCAGAGGAAATGTCAATTTTCTGGCTTACGGTTCAAAAGTTATTTGCATTAAGATATTGAAACTTTGAACAAGTAGTGGCACTAGAGAGTTGGAGTTAGAGACTCCAGATTTGGTATGGTTCATGTTGACACTGTCCTCTATCAATGTGCCAAATGTACAACTTTCCCGCAAGTGGTTCTATGGGCTGCAATAGACTTGCTGGCAGAAGAAACGGGAGAATAATAATAACGCCAACGATTTCAAAAGGTGCATACATACCTTCGGTGCTTGGCCCCTAATAATAATAATGAGAATGTTTCTCACCTGTTCTTAAATTCACATTATGTGCATTAAATCTGCAATCAGAATAAATAATATTGTTTTCTTTCTGTTCTGCCCTGGAAGCTTCCAGCTCACACTCCAGCTTTTCGCTTGCGGGTGATGACCGCAGCATATCTGGTTCCTCTGACACCTCGGACACGAGCCAATCAGATTGCAGCATCAGTGGTCACCCCGCGCTGTGGAGCGATCCGGTTCTGTCCGGCTCTGGCGAAACATCTCACCCACAAACATCGAGGATGGGATCTCAGGTGGAAGAGAAGCTCCAGGTCCAGACAGATCCGGTTTGCTCACGGAAACTTAAAGAGTCTGGTCGACAGAACTCGTCTGACAGCGGCATCGCAACCGGCAGCCACTCATCTTATACAGGAAGCTTCTCGTCCTACAGCCAAAGTCTGGATGCTGCCAGTCCGGGAGAGGAATACAGGGCACCTGCCATCCCAGAGAAACACCTGTGCTCATGCTCAACCTGTCCCATCCACGAATACCAGGTTCCCTCGTCCCTGCGGTTCATGTACGACTCTCCCCGCAGCCTGTTAGAGGTCAACAGACACAGCAGCACATCTCAAGACAAAACCAGACTCATAGGGCCCTGTTCAGAATCTCCCAGCCAATTGGATTCAGAGATTGATAAAGGGGAGGAGTCACAGACAAGGGAGGGCTTAATAAAAGTGGAGGAGTCTCAGGGATTTTCTTGTAGTAAAAGCTGCTTTGATCGGACGATCTGTTCAGTTCCTCCTGCTAGGATGAAATCACTCTTCACCAGCTGCCCCGTCTCCGGAGGACTCGAGGTAAACATACTCTACTCAGGGTAACAAACCTTAAAACTCACAAAAAAAACACAAAAAACAACAAAACCAAACAAAATGACCTAAAAGTTAATGAATATTGAAAATACAAAAATTAATTCAAAATAATACACTATAATATAAATGCACTGTTTGTTTCAGAGTCAATGTACTTAATAGAAGTTTATTGAAAAATGTGATCGTTTTTTTTTTTATCTTTGCTCTACAGCATTTCTCACAGGTCCCCAAAGCTTTTCACAGTACTGTTTTGCTGTTACTGTATTACATTTTAAATTACAATCACAATCTTCCCAGCAAATTCACATTTAATGTGCCGCTCTGCAGCATTGGGAAGCTGGACGGAAACACTGAGCTGTAGGACAAAACCGCCTGTTGGGCTGCTATAAGAACGGACTCCTGCATCCAGATGTTCAGTGTTCAGTGGTGTTAGCTGTTAATTGATGTGCTCGGTGTGTCTATTTAACAGGGCACATTTCCACTGCATCCTGGAGGGAATTCACTGCCAGCTGTGCCAGGTGAGATTCATACTGCCAATACATCTGTGTACAACCTCAGACTTCACTCAGTCTGCATGACCCATAATGCAATGCTAACAAGAAGAAAAGTACACTGTGACTTTAGCACACTTTTAAAAAGAGAACTTATGGAAAAAATAGACTTAAGTGTGAACCGAATGCAATGTTTGCGAACACTCATATTTATTGCAATTAAATTAAAATATGTTATGTTTTAATTTTATATCAAATACAGTTTGATACACTTAAGTAGGACTCAAGTACATCTTTATATGTAATTTCATAATTACTTCTATGGTCTTTGAAATATGGTTAAAATGAACTGTTGAATATAAAAATTACAAATTATTTACAAATTATTATTATTGCATTTAAAATATATTAACTTGAAATTTAATATCAGATAAAACACTACAGTTAAAATGATAATGAAGTATTTTACGTGTGCTTTAGTTTGTTAGTCAATACATCGGAAAAAACACAACAAAAGATTATTAAACAATGATTTAAATTGTTCTTTAAAAAGAAATATTTCAATTAACATTATTATAAAGGTCACTCTTTACAAGTGTACTTAAGTGTGTTACAAAACAATCATGAAAGTGTCTCTCTTTAAGTCACTTAAGTGGCTTTTTATTTTATTAATATTTGAAGTGGCTTTCTTTCTCACAAGTGTCTAGACACCGGTATTTATTAGTTGATTTACAGCACATTTTAATATAGCTAATAAGTACAGACACACTCTTAAAGTGCCAGGTAAGCATTCAGCCACGCCCACTGCTGATGCCGCCGAACCACCAACCAATCAGGAGCCAGTGGAGATCAGACACTCATCTTCGACCGATCAGGATCAACGGAGGCCCTCATCTGAAGGCTCACAACCCAGTGAGGAGAAGCGATCAGAGGACTACGACTCCAGTTTGTCTGATCTCCTGCCACACTACAGTCCTGCTGCGAGAGCGGACAGAAGCAGCGTCTACGAGGCCATGGCAGCGTCCAGACACACCGTCCTGTACGAGAACTGTGTCCAGTGCAGGAGAGGAGAGGACAGCTGCCGGCTCCTCAGACCAGCTCCTCCATCCAGAGACGCGTTTGTCCAGGAACTGAGGAGAAACATCTCAGAGTCCTCCTGCTCCTCCACAGTCTCTCTGCAACGAATACCTGAAGAAGGTAAGAGAGCGTCGAGCCCAAACTCTCACCTCGGATTCGTCTCGTCTCTAACCCAACTCTCCTTTGAGGACTCTTCGAATCTTCTCCTCCTCACTCCAGAAGTCTCTGTCTAATCGTATTAATTATGACCTTTCTTCTTCTGCTTGCAAACCTGTCTGTGTTGTTGGTATTTCCCGTTTTTGAGAAGGTATGGATGGGTAAAGGTTCTTTTCAAGTGTGTTTGATTTCTGAGCCTTTTATTTGCAAAACTTACATTTAAACAAAATACGACATGTTTTTAGGCCAAAACCTACAGTCTATAATATTTCTTTCACATCAGACATATAAAAATATAATACGCAGACGAAAAGATAGCTTAATAATTTTTAAACCTGGTGTAGGAGAATATACTTTTTGAATTGAAAATGCATTTATTTGCATCGCTCATGTGTTTGTTTCCGTCTCTGTGCAGATGACAGAGAGAGAAAATGGGCAGAGAAAGGAAGAATGGATCCTGCCTATGAAATCATGGACAGCCGATCATCAGACAGGAGCCTAGAGGTGAATTGCAGCCAAAAGAAGTGTGCAAAAATACAGCACTAAAACAAATGCAACCCAACACAACAGCCAGATTCACATCTTTATTAATGATCAGTATTATTTAACACACGAGTGCTCCGTTAACCCTCTACACTGTAGCTGATGTGCTGAGTGCAGTGATGCTGAAGCTGAATCAGATCATTTTCAGAACGCTTTGTAATGTGAAATAAAACTATTAAAAATCTTTTTTTGTTAATTAAAATTAAGTAAAAAAATTAATACTAGATGAAAAATACTATAAAGGATATAAATAAATAAAATAAGTGAATTAAGTGCTAAAAAAAACTATTTTAAAGCTAGACGGAACTAATAAAGAAACATTATATATATATATATATATACATATATATATACATATATATATATATATATATATATATATATATATACATATATATATATATATATATATATATATATATATATATACATATATATATATATATATATATATATATATACATATATATATATATATATATATATATATATATATATATATATATATATATATACATACCATAATAGTATATAAATAATACTAAAATAAGAATGCATGGGACAGCACTGGTCAAAAATAGCAGATTTTTTTTTTTTTTTTTATCTGACTTATATCTGACTTATTTCAGTTGGTTTGATCATACTGATTACAATGATATATATATTATAGATATGCTTAATTTATTGATGTGATTATTGATTTATGATATGTGTGTGTGTATATATATTTGTATATATATATATATACACACACACACACACACACACACACACACACACTCACACACACACACACACATATATATATATATATATATATATATATATATATATATATATAATGGATATAGAAAAGGTAGTTTTTAATCAGCTGAACAAATACTTAAACTCAAATGGATAATGGAAATTGACAATTTTCAATCTAGTTTCCGAACCGCATCACATCACAGAGACAGTATTCATAAAAATAATAAATGATATTCGCTTAAATTCTGACCGCGTTTGACACTGTCGACCATAACATACTACTAGAGAGACTGGAAAACTGGGTCAGGCTTTCTGGGATGGTACTCAAATGGTTCAGGTCATACTTAGAAGGGAGAGGCTATTATGTGAGTCTAGGAGAGCATAAGTCTAAGTGGACGTCCATGACATGTGGAGTCCCACAAGGCTCAATTCTTGCACCGCTCTTGTTTAGCCTGTATATGCCTTGTTTAGCCTTCCACTAAGTCAAATAATGAAAAAGAACCAAATTGCCTTTCACAGCTATGCTTATGATACAAGGTGAATGCATACCTTGACTCTAGGGGTCCAACAGCTAAAACTCAAGTCAGGAGTCTTGGTGTGATTCTGGAGACAGACCTTAGTTTCAGTAGTCATGTCAAAGCATTAACTAAATCAGCATACTATTAGGAATTAAGATTTTAGATGTTTTGTTTCCAGCCGAGACTTGGAGAAACTTGTTCATGCCTTTATCACCAGCAGGGTGGACTATTGTAATAGGCTCCACACCGGCCTTCCCAAAAAGACCATTAGACAGCTGCAGCTCATCCAGAACGCTGCTGCCAGGATTCTGACTAGAACCAGAACATCTGAGCATTTCACACCAGTCCTCAGGTCCTTACACTGGCTTCCAGTTACATTTAGGATTGATTTTAAAGTACTTTTACTCATCTATAAGTCACTAAATGACCTAGGACCGAAATATATTGCAGATATACTCACTGAATATAAACCTAACAGACCACTCAGATCACTAGGATCGAGTCAGTTAGAAATACCAAGGGTTCACACAAAACAAGGGGAGTCCGCCTTTAGTTACTATGCCGCCCGCAGCTGGAATCAGCTTCCAGAAGAGATCAGATGTGCTAAAACACTAGTCACATTTAAATCTAGACTCAAAACTCATCTGTTTAGCTGTGCATTTATTGAATGAGCACTGTGCGATGTCCGAACCGATTGCACTGTATTTTACGTATTCACTGTATTTTATGTGAAATCATTTTATATTTTAAAATGTTCTAAATTCATTTTAAATAAGTATTTTTTTTTCCAAAGTTTTAAAATTGCTTGTTTTATTTTGTTTATTCTTCATGATTATTTTACTTTCTTTTATGTAAAGCACTTTGAATTACCATTGTGTACGAAATGTGCTATATAAATAAACTTCATCACAATCATTCAGCCATTTATAAAGCTATATTTAGAGTAATTGTCATTGTAGCAGTTGCCTAAGCAGTGCAGTAACAGCACTATCTAGTGGTTATTTACAGCCAAAATATAAGCAGAAAATCCTTAGAATTTAGGATTTATTTGGTCTAATGTTGTTAGTTATTAGCATTCGAAAAATTATTAAATATATTAAATATATATACAGGAGACATATACAGCTGAAGGCCACACACAGTAAGTGCTTTTGAGAGTCAGTCGTGTGAAGCTGGGTTTGTAACACATGGAGGCTTTATCGTCTGTGTGTGTCTCATAATCCAGAGCACTTACAGTGAAACCCTACTGAACCTGTTCAGACAGATTACACATTCAACCGGTGCGGACATGTTGGTTTTTAAGTGGGAGTTGGACTAATGAAAGGCGTGTTTTTCCATGGATAAATGCCTCTCTCTCTCTCTCTCTCTCTAACTGTCTGTCAGGAGGAGCGCAGCAGGTACGAGCTCATGACGGGCTCACAGAAGACCTCTCCTCATCTGACTGAAGGTGATCTCAGATCTGTGTGTTTCTGGTGATTTCTCTGTGCCGTGTGATGTGTGTGTGTGATGTGTGATGTGTGTGTGTTTTCTGTGACCGGTTCAGCTCTGTCGGACAGAGTCAGAGGAGACGTGGTGACATACGTTAATATCCCCACCAGCCCCACGGCCAAAAAACAGCTGCATTACATGGAACTAGATCTGCAGGAGTCCAGCGCCGCCGTCAGAGGTGCACAATAATACTGATATTAATATGAGATCAAAAAAGAACATTAATTAATACGATTGTAAAAATGTTGAAATATTATTAGAATTTTAATTAGCTGTTTCTATATAAATATACTGTGAACTGTAATTTATTCCTGTGATGCGCAGCTGTATTTTCAGCATCATTCCTCCAGTCTTCAGTGTCACATGATCTTCAGAAATCATTCTAATATGATGATTTGCTGCTCAAGAAATGTTCTGTCTGTAGGTAAAAGCTCCAGTAAATACGCTCAGATTGATATCACAGTGACGGAGGCGGCTCACAGAGCGTGTTCCCAGCATGCACTGGGGCGGGAGGAAGGCCTACAGAGACTGGAGCAGCAGAGGAGACGACGAGGACTTCCTCACACTGAAGATCGACTCTTCTCTTGACAAACTGACCAAAACACTTGCATCAGTCGAGACAGTGAAACACAGAATGTAGCGTAGTGTCGTGTCTAGTGTAGTAGTATGTAGTATAGTACAGTGTCATCATGTCAAACTCACTATGTAGTGAACACAGCAGAGCATGTGAGCGAAGCAGCGCTCCGCTACGTTTACGCTTGTGGTAAACCAATTCTTGCTCAGTTCCCGCTCCGACATAATGTGCGTACATCTTTACTAAGTACACCTGGATTATGAAGCCTGTGAAAAGCACACACAAGATCAAATGCATTCAAAGGACTCTTGGATTGAACTGGGTTGAACGAGCGGCACTGAGCTCTGTGCTCTTAAGGAAATATTACAACTCCGCTCTGCGCACATGCTCTGGAACACAGCATATACACAAATGTTTGAAATACAGTAATATATATTCACATATCATACGTCTGACAAACACATTCAGTCTACAGTGAGCTGCTGCTATGTAAATCTGTATCTGTATTCTCATGTTAGATAAATGTGTGCAGTGCACAGAAATGCATTTTTAATTTATTTGAATTCATTTCATTTTAAAATGCTGAATATTAGTTGTATTGCTTTCGAGTTGCATCTGTATTAAATAGGCTGCATTTGTGTAGCATCTTTAGTCTTTTTATTAACCTAAATTCAAGTGTATCGAGTCATTTTTACATTCAACTACTTATTTTGTATTTTGTACATTACAGGGCTGTATTTTCTTTTTCTTTTCAGCACTGAAGGAAGTGAACACAATTTGTGTGTTTATTTGTATTTTGTCGTATATTGTGATTGCAGTTTGAACTGCAATATGTTAACATATGCCGATGCTGCTAGATATAGATATTATATGTAGATATATTAAAACATGACTAAAAATGTGCTTTAAAGCAAACCTTTAATTGTCGTATTATGACATTATTACAAAGGTCTTTTTTTTAAGTGTACTTAAATATGTTTAGAAACAAGTTTACTTTTATTTAATTATTTACATATTCTTAAACTATATCTGACCCACATGAAACTTTATATTTAATTATGTAATTGAATTATATAAAAATAGCGATCACTGAATTTTCTTTAACAGAACGTCTCGGTTACGTATGGTAACCCTCGTTCCCTGAAGGAGGGAACGGAGATGCCACGTCGGTGACCGACGAATATGGGATATCGCTTCGATAGACCAATCTACTTAGAGTGTAAACTAAATGAGCCAATGCACATTCGCATGCAATTATTGCATCCAGCTGCCGCTGATCACTGCGTGAGTTTAAGAAGGCAGCAGGTGCAATGCATACCAGGTTTTCGCTGATTTCGCCATTGTCAAAGCACTACCTCACTGGTGAGATTGCATAACACTGGGAAAACATACCCGTTCCACTTGGAACTGGGACGCTGTGGAAGCCCCATCCTTCCCAAAGGAGGTCTCGGGGGCAAATACACATATAGCATCCATTTAGGAGTATACAGAGAAATTTGAGGTGATTAAAACCCTCTTGGGAAGGCAGGAATCTGCCGGGGGAAACACGGGCTCTAAGGCTATACCGTGGACTATACACATACGAGCACCGCTTAGGTCTCAATATGGAACCCAGCCTACCATGGTTCTCACGGATAAATCATGAAGGCCTGGAGCCGGACATTCCGCCGCGTCCAGCTGCTTAGGGTGATGAAGGATCTCAACAGGGTCTACAGTACGGACACTCTGGAGTAGTTTAAGCAAGCCGACACTAACCGGGGCCTCTCAGTGCCACTACCCATTTGAGGTACACAGGAACACAGGAGGATACCGGCTCTACACGAAGGCTATAGAACCTAGCAAACGTGTTAGGGGTCACCCAGCCCGCAGCTCTACAAATATCTGTCAGCGAGGCACCACGAGCCAGTGCCCAGGAGGATGCAACACTTCTAGTTGAGTGAGCTCGCAACCTGAATGGGCAGGGCACATCCTGAGCGGGAGCGCAGACCACCTTGTCGGTTGATGTACGCAACGGTCGCAGTGTTGTCTGTTCGGACCAGCACATGCTTGTCTCGTAAATGAACTTTGAGACAGTTCAAGGCAAGTGGATGCTCTAGGCAATTGATGTGCCACTGCAGCTGCGGGCCCGTCCAAACCCCAGAGACTGCATGCCCGTTGTACGTGGCCCCCCAGCCGTAGGTGGAGGCATACGTGTAAACCACAGCATGCTCGGAGATCTGCTCTAGGGGCACCACTACCCGGAGAAATGCAAGATCTGACCAGGGAGTGAGGGTTTGGCGACAGGCCGGTGTAACTTGGACCCGGTGAGTGCCGCACTTCCACAACCGCAACTCTCCGTGCCCTCCTGGGGGAACGAGAATGAGCCCCAGATCGCGGCAGCGGCAACGGGACTCCGCCCCCCTGAAGGTAGCGGAGCCTGGTTTGCAGCTCTGAGATGGTCATATTCCCGCAGTGAGAACATAACTCATCCACGAAAGCCACCTCTGCGTGGTCGACGCCCAGACACATGAGGCAGCGATTGTGACCATCACCCGTTGCCAGGTAACGACCGCACCCAGAAACACACGGGTGAAATGGCATCCTTATAAGGACGATCCGTCGTCTTTACAAAGACGCACCTGACGCACAGGGGACTTGGCCGCTTGCAACACGACAGGGGTAGTGCAGCCTGAAGTGTGCAATCCACTCAACACAGGAACGACTGCCGCTGAAGCGCCGTCTCGCCAACACACGAAGCTTCCGAGAGCGTGCTGAACTCGTAGTTTACAACAGACACAGTTGAGCAGAGCGATACTAACGCTCGGCTCCGAAGCGAAAAAGCTGGTATGCATTGCACCTGCTGCCTTCTTATACTCACGGAGTGAGCAGCGGCAGCTGGATACAATAATTGCATGCCAATGTGCATTGGCTCGTTTAGGTTACACTCGAAGTAGATTGGCGTTGAGAGTAACCGACTGAAAGGGGACTTAAAATACTTTTTTTTTTTGCATTGTAATACTATGCATTTCCTTAGATTTCCAGGTTGCACAGTGAGTGAAGATGAACTGAGGCTTGTGCTGCTGGGAAAAACTGGAGCTAGGAAGAGTGCAACAGGAATCACAATCCCCATGTCTCATCTTCATCAAAAACACTGAAGAGGATTATACCAGTATCTGTGAAATGATCTGAAATTCATATTTCTGAACATATGCCATATTGATAAAGCTCAAAATGTTAAAGTATTTATTTAGTTTACTACTAATCATAACTGCTTATTCTGTGATGAAAAAGTAAGAATATTCGTAATATATTGCTGATGATATTTGATAAATGTGTTATGCTGTTCAGATCATTAGAAAGCGTGAGACATAAACAATAGCTAGCTGATTTGATCTGATTGCTAAATTATGAACAAATAAAAAATCGTTATTATTTATATATATATATATATATACACACACAATAGATTTTCATTCACGCTGTACTTTATTTGATTTTCAAATGATTCAAATGAAGCTTATCTTCTCATGCCAAATACCATCCAACAGTTACTTTACGATTCCCCATATTTAGAGATGTGACGTTATAGTTGTACCTTTGCTGCTGGGACAGAGGTATAGTGACTGCCACCAATAATGAGAACTTATATTGTTTGTAATAATGTTTCTGTAGCACCAGGCGGCGCCAAAGTACATCAGGATTTTGTGTTGCTGTTAGTTTTCCAAGACTTTCTTCTTATTGGACTAATTCGAAATAGACAGCAAACTGCCCACTGTACCTTTATTGCACAGCCAAGCTGTTCACATTTAAATACAATATACAATCCACACAATAACAACACTGAACTAAGGCTAAGTTAGACTATTTTGTTGTGCACTTTGATTCAAGAAATATATATACATACATATATATATATATATATATATATATATGCACACACACACACACACACACACACACACACTTTTAAACCTATGCTTACATTGTATTCAGTAGTTTGATGTTAGTTAAAAAGTTAGAGTCCTCTACTGTACACTCACATGAGACTCCACTGAGTATTTTATTTTCTATAAAAATTGCTTTATTATAAAATATTTATATATATATATATTTATTTTTGAATGTGCAAGACCTCTGGCTTATTAGCCGCTGCAGGGAAATTACAAGAAGAATAAAAACTTGCAGTAAACACGTTTGCATTACAAACTGTTCATAATTAAGATCATACATTACAATAACATGGCAAGACACACCAGTTTGCAATATAAAACAGCAAAACAAGCTGTTTTGTAGAGTTAACAATAGCTGGAAGCAGAAACCAGACCCATAAATATTACAAATGGCCAAAAAAGTGAAGAAAAGCTCTGAAACCAGAAGACAGAAAGACCAACAATCCTGAGTAGAGGAGACCAAGTTACTTCACTTTTATTGGACAGGTATTAATTATTGTGTAGATAGAAGATCACTCTCTAAAACTTACTATTTGTGTAATTAACATAAAACAGAGATGATTATGCTGTTCCATGTCGATATCAATACTAAGTACTCAAAGAACAGCCATAATATACTACTGAATGCACCATTTGAAATTTGTGTTGTATCCCAATGTACATGCTTATACTACGCCCTTAAAGTTTGTAGAAGAAAAAAAAAAGTACACACTTTTGTAGTGGCACTTATCGGCCTGGTCCCAAATTGCACCCTAAACCCTTGCCTTGTGGTCTTCTTCTGAGTCCACACTCTCGTGACGTAATGCCACTTTGACTGATGGGCAAAAGTTATTAGTATTATTATTTGTAGTAGTAGTATTATCAAATGCCACAAGAGCAAGATGTACTACATAGCTACTCACAATATTAACAACATTAGCTGCCAGATAGATTTAAAGATACAGTTAATGTTTTGATTATTGTGGACTAATGTTTTGTTCATTAATGAGTACAGACATGTTTTATAAACACTTATTTGTTTGGCTCCAAATCTTAACTAACTATTGATTTTGTGTTTCCCACTTTTGGCTGGCTACACAAACTATCCGTGAATCTGTTGGTTGGTGTGCTACAAATGATTGTTATTTTTATCAATTATTATCCTTTTTTGACAAAAAAAATGTAAATAATAATAATAATACACAGAATTCCTCTGAGCACTAGTGAGGACAGACTCTGGAGAGGTGAGCTCACACAAGCGGACTGTAAATCATGACTCACTCTGAACTGTGTCCATCAATCAGAGACTTTTAATGAGACAGCAGAAATGTGTGTTAATGAGGGCGAGAGTGTTCTGGATTCTGCGTGGGCAGTTTAGATAGATTCAGCAAAAATGGCTTGCATAGATCTGCACAGAACAGAAAAGCATTTACCCGATGAAAAATTCCCAACCAACACTTCAGCCTGAGCAAAAAGCAGCACTTCACACTCCTGACTCCCGAGAGTGTCTGAAACACAGCCTTTACCTTAGAAGTGTAACTGGAGAGTCTCAATGTAGTACAAAAGCGACAGATTTAGAGCATCGATACATTGACCCCTGTCCGCTCACTCGAAGGCGCCACTTTCCTTCCTCTCCACCTGAATAAATTCACTCCACACACCGGACAGACCCAAGAATACAGTCTGACTTCTTATTGTCAAAAACAGTGAAGAGTGTTAATCCAAAGAGAGAGACGGAGAGATTTTCTCTTTTTAACAGGGTTCTCGAACCTTGTACAAGGTCACTGGGGCGGGATCCTTTCAAAAGTTATTAATGTGTACCATTTAGGTTCTAATTTGTGCTTTTACAGTACTAATATGCACCCATTAGAAATGTACCTTTAGAAAAGGTATACCGTCCAACTGAGAGATTCTGGACCTTTTATTTTTATTTACTTTTTTCGAGAGAGAATTGTGCTAGTTTACCAAATAAAATCAAGCCTGTTAATGTGGGTGAATCTCATGGAAGGCTGCAATAAAAATGTCTCAAACGATAAATAAATAGGTCTAAGTTATGAATAAATAAATGAAAAAAAAAGCCAATAATAGCATTGCATTTATGACAATTAAGCAGATTTATTTCCAAATCTCATTATTGCAGTGACTTATGAAACACACCCCCACACAAACATATATATAAATATATATATATATATATATATATATATATATATATATATATATATACAGTACAGACCAAAATTTTGGACACACCTTCTCATTCAAAGAGTTTTCTTTATTTTCATGACTATGAAAATTGTAGAGTCACACTGAAGGCATCAAGGGCTATTTGACCAAGAAGGAGAGTGATGGGGTGCTGCGCCAGATGACCTGGCCTCCACAGTCACCGGACCTGAACCCAATCCAGATGGTTTAGGGGTGAGCTGGACCGCAGACAGAAGGCAAAAGGGCCAACAAGTGCTAAGCATCTCTCGGGGAACTCCTTCAAGACTGTTGGAAGACCATTTCAGGTGACTACCTCTTGAAGCTCATCAAGAGAAGGCCAAGAGTGTGCAAAGCAGTAATCAAAGCAAAAGGTGGCTACTTTGAAGAACCTACAATATGACATATTTTCAGTTGTTTCACACTTTTTTGTTATGTATATAATTCCATATATAATTGCACATGTGTCAATTCATAGTTTTGATGCCTTCAGTGTGAATCTACAATTTTCATAGTCATGAAAATAAAGAAAACTCTTTGAATGAGAAGGTGTGTCCAATCTTTTGGTCTGTACTGTATATATATATATATATATATATATATATATATATATAATGCTAGTATTACTATCTGTACTTCATGCATTACAGAAAACAGTAACTATTTAAAAAATTGTGTTGAACAATTAATTATTTAATAATTATTGTAATTTATTTAAAATGTATTCATTTATTTATTTTTAACTTAAAGCGAAAACCACTAACCAAAGGACGTTCAATTAACATCGTTTACTTTGTATGTTGCTTCATGAATCCCAAAAAGTGTTTAGGGGTTTAAGCAATATTCTGGCAAGCATAGCTAAGCTATAGCAAACAATCCAGGAACGTTTTTTTATTATTATTATTAAAACAAAACAAACAAACAAACAAAAACAAAATATTTAATATTAATCAGCAATGTTGTATTATTATTATGTTTCTCTATTTCGTATACATGAACATTATTTGTGTTTGTTCTATCGTTCCAAACTCGTGATGATGCGAGAGTCGGAGAACGCCGCTGGTGTAACCACGGCAACGCCTCCACTTGGGCATCGTGACGTCACTGAGCCACACGGCGACACCTGTGCCCACCCACAGAGAGAGAGAGAGAGAGAGAGAGAGAGAGAGAGAGAGAGAGAGAGAGAGAGAGAGAGAGAGAGAGAGAGAGAGAGAGAGAGAGAGAGAGAGAGAGAGAGAGAGAGAGAGAGAGAGAGAGAGAGAGAGAGAGAGAGAGAGAGAGAGAGAGAGAGAGAGAGAGAGAGAGAGAGAGAGAGAGCGAGCGAGCGAGCGAGCGAGCGAGCGAGCGAGCGGGGCTGTGCTCAGTTTGATCGTTGCTCCTCGCCATATGTGATGTCTGGGAATAAAAGCATGACACTGGACACAGAGATGCGCGCTCGGTGCTCCGCCCCTGAATAACATCATCATCATCATCAGATTCGGAGAGGAATAACTGGAGGGCACGAGAGAGGACGCACGCGGACTGTCAACCTGCTGCACGTTCATCCATCACCTATGAATGTAAGTCACATTTTTCATTTATTCGATCAGTGAGTTTATCAATGTGTTTATTTGCTTTTATTAAACAGTTCGGAACTGGTATTGCACATGATGCCTCATTAGAGATTATGGGTATAGACAGATAACGGGGCGTTTGATCAGAACTCACATTCAAATATCAAGACTATTCATCATTCAGTGGTTTTATATATACTGTATGGAGATTAACATCCTTTGTCGTTTGGTCCCAGAGCTCAGAGGTCATGAGAATGATTGGTCTGTTGCATGTCAGACAGACGGTGATTATTCAGGTATGACATCCATACCCCCCTTTAATGGAAGCATGATAAATGGCAGCTTGATTAGAAGTGACATTGCCATGCATGGAGATATATTTACTGATGATGTTAACAAATGACAAATCACTGCGAGAGAGATTAACATGATAAAGGGTTTAGAGACATTCAGATATTTATTTCATTAACCTGTATGTCTAAATATCAGAAATTCCCTAAATAACAAATTAAACCAACTCCTATTTCCCACTATATGTATCATTGTCATGACAAGAAACAAACAAATAACAAATAAATAGAAATAAAGACCAAGAGAACAGCAGTTAGAACTAATCTTATCAAATCACCCGACACGTCTGGTGTCTGTACTGAAATTGTTCTGGACCCCCCTTTTTTTACTTAATTTGGTCCTATCCAGCATTAAGTGTAAATGCCTCAATACAATAAATGTGGTAAATCACTTTAACATACTAAGAAAATACATGATGCACACCTTTTTTTATCAGACTACACAACTTTCATTCATTTGTTCTAATAACATGATCATCAAGGAAGCAATACTCTTGATCTAGTGAGGAAAATATTACTTTTATAAGTGTTTTAACATTGGCATGAGAAGATCTGAAAGTAGGCTATGAAAGTTCCATTCTACATTTATTTTTCTTTATTTTTTATATACTATAGCATGTCAAAACAAAGAGATTTGTTTTGTGGCAGTCAGATTTTCAGTAGTAACAATGTGAATGATTTTTAGCTCTTGGTTATATAAGGTTCATGCTGTGAAATGTGCTGCGTCGGACATGAGAGGGATGCATACATGCATTTGATATTGTGCCGTTTCACTGTGACCTTGAAAATGCAGACGCAGCTAAGAATAAGAACAAGTCAGCAATCGCAGATGCTCACAGATTCACACTTGCACGCTCACAGATTACTTAGACAAACAGACATACCTGGCCTTGGCAGCACAGATCGTGTTGGCTTTGTGCGGTGTGTGATTAACCTCGATCCTGCCCTCTCTGTGTGATTATTTTTCTCAGGCTAATATGAGGAAGCCTCTGGTGTGCTGAAGGACATCTGGATTCTGCAGATTTACTGTACAAGTAGCATTCTCAGCATGCACTAAGCCCAACTGTAGCGTAACGAGAGAGCACATGAGCATTGAAGCAGAGAGAATGGCCATGGCCTCCGACGTGCAGCACCATCAGATCATCTGTGCCCGCCTGCACTCTCAGCGCTTGTGGAAGAAATTCAGGCCTGCACGGGTGCTCGGCCTCCTCATCAGTCTTTTAGCAGTAAGTGCAGTGGCCTTCTCGTGGCGCTCTACTGCTCACTGGGAGGAGCTACACAGCCACGCCCCACACAGGACACTGCTCTCCACACACCTGGGATACCACAGTAACCTCTCAGAGGACACACCCATAGCCATGCGCTCGTCCGCAGAGTCTAACGAGAGTCAGGGGGACTATCCGACTGACCTGTTCAGCCTGGAGGACCGTCGGCGTGGTGCTGTCGTCTTACACATGTTCGGCATGATCTATATGTTCATTGCTCTCGCTATTGTTTGCGATGAATTTTTTGTCCCCGCGCTCACAGTCATCACAGAGAAACTCAAGATCTCAGATGACGTGGCAGGTGCCACCTTTATGGCAGCAGGAGGCTCAGCTCCTGAGCTCTTCACCTCTGTCATTGGTGTATTCATTTCCCACAGTAATGTGGGCATCGGAACTATCGTCGGGTCTGCTGTATTCAACATCTTGTTCGTCATCGGAATGTGTGCAGTCTTCTCAAAAGAGATCCTGAACCTGACGTGGTGGCCTCTGTTCAGGGACGTATTCTTCTACATCGTCGGTCTCATCATGCTCATAATTTTCTTCCTAGATAACTACATCATGTACTGGGAGAGTATCAGTCTGCTGCTTGCCTATGCCGCCTATGTGCTCTTCATGAAGTTTAATGGGAATGTAGAGACTCTCGTCAAGGGCATCATAAACAGAAACCAGGTGGTGGAAGTGGAGGCCCAGCCAAAGGTGAGTTGATGACATCTCTACCTTCCACATACTGTCCATCCATCATAGTTTCAATGGACCCCCATTTGAATTAGGGAATGGCTGAGGAGACTGAATAATTTGGTCTTTGGTCTGATTGTAGAGAGTGTTTTCCGGGCAAGATTACTGCAGCATTAAGACACAATGTTGACTTCCCGAACCCAAAGTGGGACAGGGTCTTTAACTTTAGTTATTTTAGGCTGGCATCCTGCCAAGTCCCACCAAACATCCTGGAACAAGATCATTGCAGTGTTCAGAATTACTTGAAAATTACAGACATGTCTGTTTAATTAGGATTGTAAATAGAGTCTGGACCCTCATGTAGGCTGTCAGATAATTATCCACTGTGAATTCAGCATCAGTCCGAACTCTGAAAAAAAGATGCAGATTTAGATGTAGACCTCCGCGAATCATGAGATATCAGATTGGACATCCTACCCCAGGACTCTTCAACTCCAGTCCTGGAGGGTTCACAGGGTTCCTGTTTTTCCCAACTCTGTTACCGTAGACACCAACATACACATCCTTGAACTATTCCTAATCAGAAACACCTGGTTCAACTTATCACAACTCAACTCAAGACACTCTATAAGTCCAGAAATAGATGGGTCAGATAAGGAAGACAATGCTTAAAATGTTTTATGCTGGGTGCCTCCAGGAACAGGGCTGGGAAACACTGGTTCAGGTATATTTGATTAGGGTTTTAACTTTGCAGATAGTTGAATCTCTAGGAGCATCCTGTCCTATAATAATCTTATACTAAGGGCTTGTCCAAAATAGTTAACTTGATGTGGACTTGTGGTCTTCTTTCATGCATGTCCATGAAGACACATGCGAGACCACATCAAGTGCACCATATGGGAGAGGCAAATAGTATAACATTAGTACATAGTACAGTATTAGTTTTATTTGGTATTTAACATTTAACTAAACATTCCTGCCACAAAAAACACCACCAGAAATAGGGATATAATATTATGTCCTGCATTTGTTT
Organism: Carassius carassius; assembly: GCF_963082965.1. Classification (NCBI taxonomy): domain Eukaryota; kingdom Metazoa; phylum Chordata; class Actinopteri; order Cypriniformes; family Cyprinidae; genus Carassius; species Carassius carassius. The sequence continues at coordinate 48,905,522 of NC_081756.1, forward strand.
GTTTTTGCTAATATATGACTATAACCAGTATTTAAACAATCACTAGTAACACTTTTGATATAGAAAACAAATAAGCAGTCTTTATTTCAGACCACAAGGTAATAACAGAAGAGGACAGGGATTTTAAGGTTATTTAGCTGGACAGTGGGATTTGTTGGAGGACAGGTCTGGATTGAAATGAGAGATTCTCTGTATGAGTTCATAAGGATCATGAAGAGTAAGCACATTCTTATATTCTAAGCACACAATACTGATCCTGAATTACCCCTAAAATGTTGCCAGGCAACAGGTAGATGTTGTCTTTATGGGACACACGTAGACACATATGCACTTGTTCATGCATGACTGGGAATATAGTCTTCCTGCAGTTCTAATTGTTTTGGTGTTCATGAAGGCATAAGCTCTTCATTTGTGATGCAGTAGTCATGGATGCATCTGAAATAATCCTGCAGGCTTTATGTACCATAATCCATTTCTCTCCGCTAATGCAACCAGGCCTTGACTAACAATAATCATGATCTAATACCGCAGTTCAACCTTGAGCCTAATCCCTAACTCCTGTTGTTTTCAATGCATCCTCAAGCACTGCTCATGAAGATTCATAGATTTCAAAGGAAGCTCCCTGAAAATCATCTGCTTTGCATGTTGCTTCATTAATCCCAAAAGTGTTTAGGGGTTCAAGCAATATTCTTGCTAACCTACAGAAGAATTGTGCTACTTGCAAACAATCTAGGACGTATCATTTGTTAATTAAAATTGAGACTGTTTCCAGAAAAGAATTAGCAGGAGTAAGATCAAGTTTTTGCTTACTCAGTGATTAGGACGTGCCTAATTAGTTACATTTGAACAGTCTGCACAAATTTTAGCAATTTGCACAATTAACTTGAAACATCCACAGATTCAGCAAACTGGTTTCGGGATCAATGCAGCAGTTTTTGCAATCACATCCTTGCAGATACTGCAGGTACATCACATGGTCTCCACAGCAGTTCACTTACTCCCACAGGATTATAGTGTTTGGTCAACTATTTGAAATCTTAAAACCTGTAACCTTTGTGTTAGCAGCTCAAGATCCTAAAGGAGTTGTATTATGCCTGTCCCTTTTATATACGTGCAAGGAATGGTTTTCAAAACTATGTCTGTCTGTTCTTGGCTCTGATGCCCCTTTCAACAACTTGAATGCAGAATCATGTGCATCATATTGGGAATGTTTAGGGTGGTAACAATGTCACATTCACAATTACCAACATCAATTTTAGCAGATAGGGAATTATTTCAACTCTCAGCCATTTTCTATGTGATTTTGCCCCGAGAATTCCTACACCGCCATTGTTGTAATGGATTAAGGTGGCCAGGAGGAGTCTTGCAGTGCTGGATCTCAAAAGAGACTGTATTGCGATTGTTGGATGGTGGAGTCATGTCCATTGCCTCATTCTGTTCATAAAGGATTAAACAATGTCAAGTGTTGGTAAAACTCTTTTGGTTAAGCTGAACAAATTGTGTCCTGTTGAAAGATGGAAACAATCCTTGGAAATATCAGTGGCTCCTCGTCCCTCTTCTCGGATCTGCTGTTGTGTTTCAGATATGGCAACGTAAGTGAGCAGGATCCATACAGGGTTAGATAGGTTCATCTGGGGTAGTGAATTTCTTCACTTATTAGATCATATTATAGATCTAATAAGTGCAGTAGAACAAATGTATCTTTCAGCACCATTAGTTTAGGATGATGTGCCTAAACCACTGTCTTCAACACTAATTGTTTTGACACCAGACAGGTCTCTATGGTGATATGATGTGAGGTGAAGCATTCATGAAAAAACAGCCTAAGAAAAAGGGAAAGAACAACACGCTAATGCTACAGGAAGATATTCATACCAACGGGGTGTAACATGACTCAAAAGCAGCATTTGTGCCATGAGCCATGTGATTGTAGTCCCCAAAACAACAGAATTATTTTAGTGTACCACAAATCATCAAATATTTAATTGCTAAAATCCATGGCTAATACTGATGTTTGCACTGCCACACACTTTTTCTCTTTTAGATACAGAAATCTGCTTATGTTAAGTCTTATTTTACCATTATTGTTCATATTGCTAGCCCTAATTTTAAACACTCAAACAATTTAAACTGCATTAACGCATTAATTTATCTGTAACATGAGTAATATAGCTTAATTTACAAAACTGCAATATAGGGGAGACTGAGTTGTAACGCAGACAGTTTAACCATTATATTATTATTTTAAGACAAAGAATGGGGACATGGAAGTAGAAATTACCTTCTTTTGAGGGTAACACTTTATTATAATGTACATTAATAATTAATGTAATTCACAAACATATAACGTTTAATGGATCATTAGTCATTATATTGAACATTAGATATTGTTCAAACAAATCATTATTTCATTTAAGTTAAAATGCTTACAAATGTCACTAAATGTTCAATTCCATATGATCAAGCACTTATTGAAAACCTATCAAGGATTTTGACAAATGTTATAAAATGATTAAAAGCTTGTGTTAATGCACAACACTTTTGCTGCTTCTGAGGTGTGAAGGTTAGGGACAGGTTTGGTGGTATGGGTAGGTTTAAGCATAAACCTTATGCTTATAATAATACAGTTTTCCAGTGGAATACAAGATGTTATATATTTCTAGAAGCCTATTATTGATTTTATAAAATTGATCTTGTTTTAAGAATGTTGAGATCTATTACAGTCTACGAATGTAGCATCTTCTAATGCATTTTTACAGTGAGACAAAGGCGTCCTTTTTGGCAGCATGTATCATCTTCAGAACTCAGTAGGCTCTTCTCAGGGTTGAGAAAGTGAGATCGAGGCTGTGTGTTTCGTGTGGGTGTTCTGCTGTGAAATGTGATTGTATGCTGGGTATTTGGAGAGTCTTCTGTTCTATATTGGTTCAGGTAAAGGACCTTTCTGCGATATTTGTTACTGATGCTCCGATTATCCCCAAGGATTTAGTCTTACCTTGTGACAAGAGATGGAAATTAGTTTTGTAGGTATGAGCTCAAAAAGCCTGGTAAATCTGGATTTATCTTGAGTACATGAATTAAATATTGTATAGGAGTGGAGAATGCTAAGAATGTTACCGATCATTCATCCACTTCCATGTCAGTAGCAAGTAGTGGATTTCTCAAATGAAAAAAAGTCATATATTTATGTAAAAACATTAATACACAAACGAGACACTACCAACATTTTAATATTTTTGCATGTTAAAATACTGTTTGTTGAAATAAAATCACATTTAAGTATTTTCCTTTAATTACAACTTAATACTAAACTTAATAATAGTTAACTTTTGTTTATTTATACTATCTGTTGTTTGGATATATTATTGTTATTATTATTAATTGTCATTTTTCGGACCATTACTTAAATCCTTGGCAAACACAAGGTGTCAATGAAGTTTATGGTGTAATTATAGTCACAAGCATCCCTTAATTTATTTTCCTTTAGTCATCATATAATTGACCATATTAATTGTTTTACTGAAGACGAACATCTGCAGCTGTACAAACTTCAGATTGGATGAGTTCATTTAAATTCACTTAAATTACCTGCAAACTGTTATCACAAATAATTGTTTCAGCTCTTGTAAAGAAATACATTTAATCTGAAACCTTATCCACTCTTAGACAGTGTCACTTTAGTAAGAGTTGTTCAGACTCTATTGAATCGGTTTTATATTATTCCTTCCTCTTTTTTGCAAATGTAAATGTGTATAATTTTGTAAATATCCTTCTCCCGATGCCAGAATAATCCAAACAGTCCATTAATTTAAAACTGTCATTGATCTGCTTCAGTGCATGTCAGAATTTGTGCTATTTTTATCTTGACATTGTCTTACAAATGCGCCCCTATTTCCATGAGATGCCTTCAGGCAGAAAACTGTCTCAGGTTACGTATGTAACCATAGTTCCCTGAGTAGGGAACAAGACACTGCGTCCTCTAGGGGCCGCTTTGGGGAACACCTCTTCGTGACCCGTGTCTGAAGCATACATTGAAAAAACACCAACTTGTTGGCCGGCGACAGCCTCCGACGTCACTACCGGCGCGACTATAAATAAGCACCGGGAGAGCACGTCACTATCTTCTTCATCTGAAGCTTGCGTCAGAAGCATGGCAGGGAGATAGAGGACGCAGTGTCTCGTTCCCTACTCAGGGAACTATGGTTACATACGTAACCTGAGACAGTTCCCTTTCAAGGGAACTTCGAACTGCGTCCTCTAGGGGCCGCTTTGGGGAACAGTATACCCACGCCACCATGCTGAGGGGAGTGCAGGCCAGAATCATGGCGAGCACTAAGTACCAACTCTACCATTCCCATGGGAGTTGCCTGGGACGTTAGACAGCTGTCTGTGACAGTACCCCTTACGGCCAAAAGGCCTAAGCTACATACCCAACTTAATTGTTAGGGACTCGGCCCAGGGTAAAGCTCATACCCCTTAGGTTCTGCTTACCTCCTCTTGACCCACGATTCCTCTAACCCCTGCACGCAGGTAAAAGAGGAGCGCGAGTTGCGACACTAGCCTTCTGTGCCTGTCTTTGATCCTCAGATCGGGACAGGCCAGGACCCCTATGTTGTTCGGAGTCAGACCTGGACCTTCGTGGAACGAAGGATCTGAAAGCAGCAGAGTGTGCCTTCGTCTACCTGAACTTCTCAAATCGCCGTCTGAACGGAAATACCGAAAAGCTCAGAAGGCTAAACCTGAGCATCGAGAAGAAAGCATTTTCTTTCCTCCCGATGTCTGCCAGGTTCATCCACAGATGTCTCTCCGCTGCCACCATGGCCGCCATAGTCCTAACCATGGCAGAGGTGGCCTGCTGGGTAGCACAGAGAGAGATCCATGGTGCGGCGCTGCTCAGCTACCTGATCAGAAAAAGGCCCCTGCCTCTATCCAGGTCTCTTAGCAGATCAGTCTGATATGCTTGAAGCACCAGGATTGTGTGTAATAAAGCCACAGCCTGACCTGCTACTGTGTATGCCTTGCCATTTAAGCCCCTTCGCTTAAATGGCAAGGAGGGAGATTAAGAGAGGATGTTTCCCCTGCAGAAAGAAAAAAAAATTCACAGTTAAAAATTATTTATAAATTATAAAAAAAATATTTTGCTCTTTCTACAGGGGGCATTTCCTCATAGCCGCGTTCGCGCATCACCTCGATGTCAGCAGATTACTTTCATGCAGAAACCGATGGATGTGAGAAGAAAACGGCATCTTTCTTTTCTTTTTAATCTCTGTATGGAGATCATGCAGAAATAAAAGGCTCACCTGAGCTGGAGGGTTATGGTCAAAAGGTAATTTTCGCTCAATAACCTCCAACAGCTCTACATATGCAGGGCAGGAGAATTGAGAAGGCTCAGCCTCAGCTTTTTCACCATCCTCAAATATATCCTGCTTTTCCTGGGTAAAAACCCTGCAGAGCACTAACCTCAGTATCAGAAAGTGTTAAAGATATAACATCATCCTCCCGAGGCTCTCTCTCGTCCGCCCTTCTTTCTTTTTTTTTTCTTTTTTTTACGAGCGCGAAAGGGAAAATCCCTCTTTAAACCATTCAGACAGATCCACCTGTATTCTCACGAGCTCATTCTGTTCCACGTCACGGCGTGGACACGTCCTGAACCGCGGGAAGCAGATGGCTGCCTTTTTTTCCCCTTTTCTTTCAGAAGAGAGACGAACAAGAGCGGAGCTTTTTCCATTGAAAAAACGCTCATAATGCACGCAGATTGCCTGCTCAAAGACATCGCGTGCGTGCTCTTCACCCAATCAAATGATGCAAAGATCGCGTGTGTCATCGGGTGTCAAATTACGCCGACATGGATGCACACATTGTCTAAACGCTTGATAGTTGTCGCCATGATAAACAGAGAAAGATCGCCCTTACCGGTTCTTTCAGATGCACGCTTCAAACAAAACAGTCAGTGAAGATGAAGAAGATAGTGACGTGCTCTCCCAGTGCTTATTTATAGTCACGCCGGTAGTGACGTTGGAGGCTGTCGCCGGCCAACAAGTTGGTGTTTTTTCAATGTATGCTTCAGACACAGGTCATGACGAGGTGTTCCGCAAAGCGGCCCCTAGAGGACGCAGTTCGAAGTTCCCTCGAAAGGGAACTACAGTGTGCTTAGCACTAATAATCTTTACAATTTTTAATTTTCATGTAGCTGCAGAGGTGGTGAATAAGTGAATAAGCATTTCCCCTTCCTGATCCTCACATATACGCCCTTTGATTTTTCTACTTCCTACTCATAAATGCACAGGCATTTTAGCTGTTTTTCACAGAAAAGTGTTGATTGCTTTAGAAGACTTGAAAGAAGTCATACTGTATGGACAGCTTTTATTTGAGGTTGCTTTTAATAGTTTGTCAGTCTACATCATTCAATTTCATTTTATCAAAAAGAGCAGTTAATGCATTCTGCTTAACATTTTTATTTATTTATTTATTCATTTATTTTTTAATGGGATAAAGAAAGGGACACGAGACCCGGAAAAACACAAGTCTGAGTAAAATATCCAAACGTCAAATGCTCATAATTTGGTGATGCATAGACATATACAGTACATATGCATTTGACAGACACTTTTATCCAGTTATTTACACAGCATTAAGTGTATGCATTTTATTATTATGTGTTTGCATTTCCTATTACGTGACTTTGATGTTATTTTTGTGTACTCTGCAAGAACATTAACAGAGTGAAGACTGTGACAGTTTGTAATGTAAAGCTCTTCCGGCTTGGCTGCATCTGAAGGCGTAATGCATTTGCTGGGGATTTTGTGATCATGCTTTAATCTCTCTAATCTCCTTATTAACTAGCTTTGATCTGTCTCTTCTCATATTTGCAAGAGAGCTTGCGACACCTGGGTCCATGTGAGTGGGCAAATAGATCATGATTAGCCTTAGACTCTATTTAACTACACATTTTAGTACTTAGTGTTTTCGGTACAACGTTATTGCAACTATTATTTTAAAAATGTTTTTTGGCAAACATACTTATATACTCATTAATTTGAAATGCTTTCTGCTGAAAATAATTAAATAAAAATTTTCATCAATCCATCTATCAGTGTGATTATTTTTACATATTGTGTAATTGTGATTTTTGTCACGATTCTGTGTGGTTTTTGTTTTGTCTGGTTTAGTAACACTTCATCCATTGCTATCAGAGATAAACTGGTTACATTAATTTGGGACTGATGTGAAATCTAAAAAGTATATATATATATATTTTTCTTCACCAATGGGTCAGTGAAAAAAATTAACATAATCTTCAGAAAATGTTAATTATGATATACATAATATACTTATTTTATTAATACACGTCACTTGTCTTACTATGAATGAATTATCCATGCATTTTGTGTAATGCATGGCAGGGAGCTAGAGGACGCAGTGTCTCATTCCCTACTCAGGGAACCATGGTTATATTCATAACCTGAGATGTTCCCTTTCAAGGGAACTTAGAAGTGCGTCCTTCAGGGGGCTCTTTGGGGAACAGTATACCCACGCCGCCATGCTGAGGGGAGTGCAGGCCAGAATCATGGCGAACACTAAGTACCAACTCTACCATTTCCATGGGATTTGCCCCTGGGACGTTTAGGCGGCTGTCTGTGACAGTACCCCTTACGGCCAAAGCCATAGGCTATATACCCAAATTAATTGTTAGGGCCTCGGCCTGGGGTAGAGCTGAAGGCTTGGAATCAGGAAATATTCCTTTAAAGGGATACGGCTAAAAACCTAGCATTTTATACTAAGTAAGTACTACTTGTCTGTCACACAGGGGCTACCGCTTGCTTTCGTATAAGCTTGCTGAGGGAGCTGTCTCGACAGGTCCCTAGTAGCAACACCCTGTTTAGATAGGTATCCAAGGATACATTGGTGGAGTGGAGCCCAAGATGAACGGGGCTTTTACCAACTCAAGAAAGGGCACAAAGCAAGCACGTGTAGCCCTCACCATATAGGAATTTAGAAAGAACGCAGAATACTAGCATGCAAACTTACCACAGTGTGGATTTCAGAAAGTATGCAAAGACTTCACTAGCAAACTTATCTTAACATGGATTTTCAAATACTGTTCTAAGGAGGGGCTCTCGTGGCACTCTGATAGAGCATCTCATAGATGGAATGGTGCATCTCAAAACAGTATGTTTGAGAGTCATCAACTCAATCTGTGGAAATAATGCTGGAGCACTTTGGGGAAAAAAACTGAGAACTCAGTCTCATATGAGAGGAGAACTCCGAATTCAGAGTAGTGCGCTCATAGGCAAACTTTCTTGGAAAATGGGAGCGTTTCTAAACTGCCACGAGAATCTCGCAAATAGCCCCTCATGTTGAGGGAAGCGATGCTTGAAGTGAATAAACAAATACACACTGGCTGAATAGAGCCCAAGGAACCAAGGTCTAATCATCTCAAGAAAGGGAACGAGGTGGAGCACGTAACCCTTACCGTACAGGATTTCAGAAAGTGAGCAGAGTCTTGCGTGCACACTTACCACTTACATGGATTTTAGAAAGTGTGCAAAGTGTTCACGTGCACACTAACCACCATGTGGTTTTCAGAAAGTACACAGAGCTTAGCGTGTGTAGCTAAAGTTTCCTAATCACTGCAGAGGCGCTGAACCACATGGGAGAGGCAAGCTCAAATTTTACAAACCTCTGGTGAGGGGAGCATCACCTGAGTCAGCATATACAAGAATTCTTCTCTAACTGCCACCTCCACTTCTCGCTGTATGCGACAGCACAACCAAGACATCCATGAAATTTCCCTGCAGTGCTGTGCCAGGTCTGATGATCAAGGAAGCTCCCACAAAAACTTGTGATCTCCTGTGACCCATGATTCCTCTTACCCCTGCCCGCAGGTGGGGGAGGATTGGGTGTCGTGACACTAGCCTTCTGTGCCTGTCTTTGATCCTCAGATCGAGACAGGCCAGGACCTCTATGTTGCTCTGCTGTTTCTTGAAGGGGCTTAGATGGCAAGGAGGGAGATTAAGAGAGGATGTCTTCCCCGCAGAAAGAAAGCTCTTTCTACAGGGGGCATCCTCTCATAGCCGTTTTCGCACAACTCTTATGCCGAAGCCGATGGATGCGAGAAGAAAACGGCCTCTTTCATTTCTTTTTTATCTCTGTATGGAGTTCAGGGAGAAATGAAAGGCTCACCTGAGCTGGAGGGCTATGGTCAGAAAAATAACGCCCATCAAGGCGGCCTCAAGGTGGCCTTTTCCCCCAAGGGAAAGTCCCTCTCTAAACCATTCAGACAGAGCCACTTCAAATTCTCACGAGCTCATTCTCCTCCGTGCCTCAGCAGCGGTGGATCCTGAACCCTGGGAAGCAGATGGCTGTCTTTTTTTTACCTTGTTTTTCCTCTGAAAAAGAGATGAACGAGAGCAGAGATTTTTCATTGAAAAAACACTCACAATGTACTCAGATAGTCTGCTCAAAGACATTGCACGCGTGCTCTTCACCCAAACAAATGACGCAAAGATCGTGTTTGTCATCGGGTGTCAAATAACGCCGACAAGGATGCACAAATTGTCTAAACGCTTACTAGTAGTCGGCATGATATACAGAGAAAGATCGCTCTTTTCAGTTCTTTCAGATGCACGTTTCAAACCGAACAGTCAGTGAAGATGAAGAAAATAATGACGTGTTCTCCCGGTGCCTGTTTATAGTCGCGCTGGTAGTGACTTCAGAGGCTGTTGCCGACCAACTCGTTGGTGTTTTTTCAAAGTATGCTTCAGACACGGGTCACGATGAGGTGTTTCCCATAGCGCCCCCTAGAGGATGCAGTTCGAAGTTCCCTTGAAAGGGAACCTGTAAGCTGTATGCAGAAGCAAAATGCACCACACTTTAAAATTAAACAAAACAGTTTTATGTGACTTCTCAAAAACAAAAAAACAAACACAAAAAAAAAACTTAATGTTTTTTTTTTCTGCTGTTCCTTTTCTTTTTATTTTCTTTGTTAGTAGAGGAGAAATGTATTTATTTTGTAATATTTATTGAAGATTTAGAACAGTCCAAACATAAAGCCTTGGGGAACACCACATTAGATTAGAATTTATTGGACACACAGCTGACAGAAAATGTTGTTATACACCAAACATATGGTTTATAATGCTATGGTTTCTAATAATTTGGGTTTACAGATGGGATCTCAGGTTGTCTGAGTTAAAAATAGGAGCAGGATTGGTTTTAAGTTTTAGGTCATTTATGCTTCAATTACAGTTTACCGTACATCAGGGACTAAGTGGTCTTGATGCTATCACCTCTTGAATGTTAAAAATAACACTTCCTGTCCATATGAGACCAGTGAAAGCTTGACCCTGTAACCACACAAAGACCCTCAGTGCACCATTGCATCTGCTGCTCAAGTGTGTGTGTGTGTGTGTGTGTGTTCACATTTGTCTCTGGACTTAATTACCACGCCTACAGATCATTGTGATGATATCAGCGCTCATCAGCATTAGAAGAGTGTCTGAATAGTAAATGTAAATTTGAAATAGAGATGCATATCAATCTCTCTCTTAAATAAACATAGATTACTGCAATGATACATCCATGAAGGAAAGACAAATAGAGAGAGGCTACAAAATGGGAAATTAGGCAGTGAAAAGAAGTGCTTAACCTTCAGTTAATATTAATTATGGCATATATGTATATTTTTGAAAGTTTTAAAACACCCATAAAAAAAATGCATTCCCTGGATCAGAGAGGCTATAGAGAGGCCTACAGTGTGCAATTAGTAGAGACATATCCTAACAAACTAAAGGATGGAATTAAAGCAAAAGGTGATTCAACAAAATACTGACACAAGGAAGTGATCCTTTTTCCAACTCAGTGATTCCTTTTTTTTCTGACATGTTAGTGTTTTATCTTTCACTTTTTTTTATCTTTCACGAAAACAATATTATAAGATGCACTGAGTAAACACAGATGGAGAAATCAAAAACTGTGTCCGTCTTCATTTCAGACTGAAAAGTAACAAAATGTGATTATTTTAAAGGGGTCAGATCATTTTGTATACCCACTGTATGTATATATGTAGTATGTATGTATGTATGTATGTATGTGTGTGTGTGTCTGTGTATGTATATATATATATATATATTAGGGCTGGTAGGCGATTACATTTTTTTATCTAAATATAACTAATTAATCGTACATCAAATTTGGAGAAATGACTCTGAAAAGATAATTTAAAGTCATTTTTTGTGCAAAGCATCAAACAGAGATTACAAATAGTAGGTTCAGCAAAAAATATTTTGTTTGATAACATTTATTACATATACTCTTTTGGACCATGTGAGTAAATGATGACAGAATTGTCATTTTTGGTTGGGTGAACTATAACTTCAATAATTTATCTTCTTAATTTTATTAATATTACTATGAAAATATTAAATTATTTATTTAATGAAATGATAATCTAAATAATAAACTAAAACTGCCAGTAGGTGGTGGTAAATGTCTTAATGATTAAGTCATCGAGTCATTTATTCATTCGTTTGATTCATTCAAATGGCTGATTATTTAGGAGTGAAGTAAATGATTCTTTATGAATGGTTCATTGAAACAAATCATTAGGCTTGTTCGACTTGAAGCGGATCATCAACATCAGACCGATCGGTGTGTGACATCAAAGAACCGCAACAGCTTTAGAGAGCAGATGACTCCTTGTGCATTTGAATCGCTCTCGATGTACTTTGATGTCATACACCGATCGGTCTGTGCAGCACCAGTGCAGCATCGGTCTATGCAAAGTCAACGTGCCAAATAATTCACCCAGTTCGTTCAAAACATGGATTAAAAATGAAATGCCACTCTGGGTTGCTCGGGGGTGAACAGTTCTGCTTTGTCTTTATCTTCTGGTTGGCAAAATTGAGCAAAACAGACAACACTGTGTCTAAAATAACCCAATATTAACTTAATTAACTGTTGTATAGGATGAGTATCACAAAAAACTCAATTATTATATATATATATATTTTTATTGCAAACAAATTGTCAAAACATACTCTTCCTGTGATATCACTCACTTCTTTCTGGTGATGTTGCATAAAGATCTGCCTCTATTCTGGTGTGCAATGCTCACATTTCACAATCTAATCAAGAACTGATGGATAATACCAAGTCCTGCACTGTTTTTTTCTTGTTTGATAAGCAGCATCACTTGAAGATACTCAGTACGTCACAATACGGAAGTCAGTCACAGTTTCTGTCTTATCAGGACATCATTTCTTACAGTTTTTTACGATTGCTTATAGTTTTAAAAACAAGGCTCATTTTGTCAAAACACACACACAATTAACACATCCACACACAAGTATAATAACATCTCAGATCTTTTGCAAAATGAAGCACTTCATTTAAAACTTAACAATAATTCAACAAAACCCAATTTTTGTACCATATGGCAAACACATGGTTCATACAGTTGGATTCTGTTTGAGCCACTTAGACACTGCTGGGCACAATCTTAAACACTTTTATCATTTCTATTCTTCATGCAGTTTTTTTTTCTTTTATTAGTTATTTTAAAAAGTACATGAATATATTGACCAGTCACAACACATGAGACAAGTACTGCACATTCATGACAATATTTATTTCCCATCACATTGTAAAATCTTTCAGTACATCATTGCAATTAGGCTGTATTTTACACTTAAAATCATAATGTATTCCAAATATAATATTCAGTAGTACATACACTTTCGTGGAGATGAGTAAACAACACCTTAGCATCATCTCTTCATATAGCTGGGTATGGCCACTTCATCCATATCACAGTCAATGTCCTCCCTTGTAAAGCAGCAAGAGAAGAATCTTCTCAAATGGCGAATCCATGCGGCTCTGCATCTATCAGGTCACATGCCTCCTCCATTGCTTGAATGAGGGATTGTAATTATGCAATGAGGGAATGTAATTATGCAAAATTCACGTTTACATGTTGCTTGAACATAATTGTGTGTTGGCAGTGTGTGAACCACCCGCTCCATTTTTTTTTGAATCCCCATAAATCATAAGCAGTGTCTCAGAACAAGCTGTGGGCAGAATCTGTAAAATGTGATGTAACATTGTACAGAACCCGCCCACGTCTGTTGACGGACACCTGAGCTCTGCACACCTGATGGCCGTGTCTGATCAATAGGTTCATATGTGTAGTATTTTGAAAAGCAGTGTCTTGAAATGGCCAAGAAGTGACATAATTTTAGATTTATGCATCTAATATAGAGATGTGTGTTTAGTGTTTTGCAAAAAGTGTGAGGCTGAGAATGTGCTTATAGTTGTGCAGATCTGGGCTGAGGTTTTGTTCTTTGAGTGTAAGGTTTCACTAGCTGTGTGTTATTTTTCATTTTAGTGTGTAAGCAATCGTAAAAAAAAAACTGTAATAGGGTTGCATGTAAAATGTGGGACACAATGCTGATTACAGTCAAGAAGGCCAAAAGTCTTCTGAGTGTTTTCTAACAAAGCTTCATTTATGCCTTTAATGCTTTTAAGTAAAGAGAGATTTAAATGTGCCCTATTTGTTGAAAGTGCTTTTACGTAAGATAATTTTCCACTGTCATGCATTTCATAGACAACATAATGAGTAAACACAATCTAGATCAATTAAACTTGAAAATCTTTCCCACTCATCCCATAATATAAGGTATGAGGTGTTCCTGTCCCACCGTCAGTCACTATGTGAACAAGTATAATTACGTGTGTATGTATGAAAGAAGATCCTGTCAGTCTGTGTTTGATCCTGAGCGGCAAGGTCAGTCATGATGGAAACTGAAGGAGAGGAGCTGCCAGCGAGATGCAGGCTGAAACCTGAAGCTCAATCGATCCAAGCTATTTTAAAATATTAGGGAATTAGCCGATGTTGAAGCCAGAGCAGAGATAAAGGACTTTCCTTACTGAAGCAGTATATGATGCCACTGCTGTGGGACTGAAGCTGGAGAAATGCTTGCTGTTGCTGGGTGAATTTATTTGCTATATATATATATATATATATATATGAGAGAGACATATAGACATGAAAGAGCACTTAGATTAATTATCACATGCCATGTGACAGCCACTTTCTGTGCTCTCAGCAAACAATATATCAGAAGTTTGTATATCAACTGATGTGGCTTTAAAACGCATTATTTCAATGCGATACACGATAATTAAAACCAAACAGATGTTTCTTTGGCAGAGTAGAGTAGAGTAGGTGTAATGGCTCCACCCTATTCTGGAAAAGGGGGCGGGGAGTAGCAGCTCATTTGCATTTATAGATACAGGCACAAGGATGTATTTCTGCTTCCACTCAAAACAAGCATATATCAAAATGATACAATAAATCATCTGTGGGATATTTTGAGCTAAAACTACACAGACACATTCTAGAGACACCTGAGACTTATATTACACCTTGTAAAAAAGGGCATAATAGGTCACCTTTTAATTAGTAGCCACAGACTTTTGGATATATATATTAAGAAATATGAATATGCGTGTGTGTGTGTGTGTGTGTGTGTGTGTGTGTGTGTGTAAATGCGGAGATCAAAGTGTTGGAGTCAGTGGTACATTGCAGATTAAAGTCTGATTGCAATCACTCTCTATGATGAAGCTTGTGAAAGGCTAATTATCATAATGACTTAATTTACTCTATAAATGTTCATTCTGCAGCCTTCACCAATTCTGTTTTGTTGGCCCTCATAGCATCTTCAAGGTGACCCTGACACACACACACACATGCACACACACAGTCGTCCCTCATCATGAACTCATTAGTCATCATGAAATTGACTCTATTTAATTACTGTAAAAATCTTAATATTTTTAACTCTTTTTTTCAAGAATCTTTTAAGTCATAGCTTAATCTTTGATCTGTAATGCTTCCAATTAGTCATCTCAACTCTTCTTATTATCAGCTTCACATTTGACATATTCACATCTTCAAGCCACTTTGTGAAAATGAACCATTTTGCCCATTTAGTTTAAATCGCAGCACAGCTGCACTATTTGTCTAGTTAATGGGCCTATATGTTTACACATATTCCATTTACCAACTCAAACTCTCTAGGTGTTGACTGTGCAGTAAAGTAGCACTGCTTTGATGTTTTGTTGATTACAGAGACGCGCATATATTTTTTTCTCTTTTAATGTTTTATTTTGGGATCCTTCACTTAAATGAGGAGGCTCTTCTTTTTTCTATCAAATGTTGGAGATTGATGATTTGGCTTCTTTGTGATGTGTCCTGAAATCCCCTGTAGGTGATGAGAGGGGCTGCCATTGTAATTAGTTCTTTAATTTATTTATGCATTATTTATGCATTCAAGGATTTATGCATTATGCATAAAGATAAAAAAATAAAATAAACTTTAGTGTTCTTAACACTGTAGACACAAATAAATTTAAGTTACAGTCAAATAAAAATATGTAAATGGATGCTAATTTTTAATACTCATTGTTACGACTCGCACTGCAGCTTTGTTTAGGTTGGTGATGAATGAACTGTATGCAGAGACTTGACGTACAAATTGATTTTCTTCTTTTGAAATGGCCTTCCAGGGCTCTGTCTTGTACCTAATTTAGTCCTAAGAGCTAATTTTAGAATCTTCTCCATCATCATTGAACCTCCAATGGTTTTGCTTTACCCGCTGAACTGATGACCTTTGAGCTTGATGGTGCTTTTTTCACTCATCACAAGCACATACTTGGAAAAATAATTATAAAAAAATAAAATAATAATAATAATCAGTGAGGGCATATTCCATAACTCATTTGGTTAGGTCAGAAGTCAAAACACATTCACTAGGTTCAGATGTCACAGAATATAATCTGTGAGGTCTGAGGTCACAGCACAAACTTGTCAACTTAAAACAAAAACACACTCAGTCAGGTCACAACAGACTTAGTTGAGGTCACATCATGCATTTGGTGAGGTCAGAGGTCAAAGTAGGCATTTTGTGAGGTTATAGGGCAAGCACAAGTTCTGTACGATCGGATCACACACTCTGTGAGGCCCGAAGTAACAGCACATAATTGATTTCATAAGAAAAAAAAAACACTTTCTGTGAGGTCAGAGGACAAAACACATTCAGTAGGATCAGAAGTCACAGAATACACTCTGCAAGGGCCAAACACTTTTGTGAGGTCACAGATCAAACACACTACCTGTGAGATTAGAGGTCAGATTCACATGCTCACTCTGAGGTCAGAGGTCATAAACACTATCTCTGTGAGGTCAGAGGTCAGACACACTCTCTCTGTGAGGTCAGAGGTCAGACGAACTCTCACTGTGAGGTCAGACACACTCTCACTGTGAGGTCAGAGGTAATACACACTTTCTCTTTGAGGTCAGAGGCCAGAAACACTCTCTCTATGAGGTCAGAGGTCAGACACACTCTTTCAGTGAGGTCAGAGACACTCTCACTGTGAGGTCAGAGGTCATAGACACTCTCTCTGTGAGGTCAGAGGTCAGACACACTCTCTCTGTGAGGTCAGAGATCATACACACTCCCTCTGTAAAGTCAGAGGTCAGACACACTCTCTCTGTGAGGTCAGAGATCATACACACTCTCATTGTGGGGTCAGAGGTCATACACACTCTCATTGTGGGGTCAGAGGTCAGACACACTCTCTCTGTGAGGTCAGAGATCATACACACTCTCACTGTGAGGTCAGAGGTCAGACACACTCTTTCTTTGAGGTCAGACACACTCTAACTTTGAGGTCAGAGGTCAGACACACTCTCTCTGTGAGGTCAGAGGTCAGACACACTTTCTTTGTGAGGTCAGATGTCAGACACACTTTCTCTATGAGGTTAGAGGTCAGACACACTCTCTCTGTGAGGTCAGATACACTCTCACTGTGAGGTCAGAGATCATAAACACTCTCACTGTGAGGTCAGAGGTCATACACACTCTCTATGTGAGGTCAGAGGTCAGACACATTCTCACTGTGAGGTCAGAGGTCATACACACTCTCACTGTGAGGTCAGATGTCAGACACACTCTCTCTGTGAGGTCAGAGGTCATACACACTCTATGTGAGGTCAGAGGTCTGACACACTCTCACTGTGAGGTTCAGAGGTCATACACACTCTCACTGTGAGGTCAGAGGTCATACACACTCTATGTGAGGTCAGAGGTCAGACACATTTTCACTGTGAGGTCAGAGGTCATACACACTCTCACTGTAAGGTCAGACACACTCTCTATGAGGTCAGAGGTCAGACACACTCTCTCTGTGAGTTCAGAGGTCAGACACACTCTCACTGTGAGGTCAGAGGTCAGACACACTCTCTTTGTGAGGTCAGAGGTCAGACACACTCTCACTGTGAGGTCAGAGGTCAGACTCACTCTCACTGTGAGGTCAGAGGTCAGACTCACTCTCACTGTGAGGTCAGAGGTCATACACACTCTCTCTGTGAGGTCAGTGGTCAGACTCACTCTCACTGTGAGGTCAGAGGTCAGACACACTCTCTCTGTGAGGTCAGAGATCATACACACTCCCTCTGTAAAGTCAGAGGTCAGACACACTCTCTCTGTGAGGTCAGAGATCATACACACTCTCATTGTGGGGTCAGAGGTCAGACACACTCTCATTGTGGGGTCAGAGGTCAGACACACTCTCTCAGTGAGGTCAGAGATCATACACACTCTCACTGTGAGGTCAGAGGTCAGACACACTCTTTCTTTGAGGTCAGACACACTCTAACTTTGAGGTCAGAGGTCAGACACACTCTCTCTGTGAGGTCAGAGGTCAGACACACTTTCTTTGTGAGGTCAGATGTCAGACACACTTTCTCTATGAGGTTAGAGGTCAGACACACTCTCTCTGTGAGGTCAGATACACTCTCACTGTGAGGTCAGAGATCATAAACACTCTCACTGTGAGGTCAGAGGTCATACACACTCTCTATGTGAGGTCAGAGGTCAGACACATTCTCACTGTGAGGTCAGAGGTCATACACACTCTCACTGTGAGGTCAGATGTCAGACACACTCTCTCTGTGAGGTCAGAGGTCATACACACTCTATGTGAGGTCAGAGGTCTGACACACTCTCACTGTGAGGTTCAGAGGTCATACACACTCTCACTGTGAGGTCAGAGGTCATACACACTCTATGTGAGGTCAGAGGTCAGACACATTTTCACTGTGAGGTCAGAGGTCATACACACTCTCACTGTAAGGTCAGACACACTCTCTATGAGGTCAGAGGTCAGACACACTCTCTCTGTGAGTTCAGAGGTCAGACACACTCTCACTGTGAGGTCAGAGGTCAGACACACTCTCTTTGTGAGGTCAGAGGTCAGACACACTCTCACTGTGAGGTCAGAGGTCAGACTCACTCTCACTGTGAGGTCAGAGGTCATACACACTCTCTCTGTGAGGTCAGTGGTCAGACTCACTCTCACTGTGAGGTCAGAGGTCAGACACACTCTCTCTGTGAGGTCAGAGGTCATACACACTCTCTCTGTGAGGTCAGATGTCATACACACACTCGCTGTGAGGTCAGAGGTCAGACTCACTCTCACTGTGAGGTCAGAGGTCATACACTCACTGTGAGGTCAGAGGTCAGACTCACTCTCACTGTGAGGTCAGAGGTCATACACACTCTCTCTGTGAGGTCAGTGGTCAGACTCACTCTGTCAACTGATGTGTTGTTGATGTGTGTCTCTGTGGAGTCTGATGTCTGTGTTCTGTCCGCTGGTCCTTTCTCTCATCTCTGTGCTGTTATCTCTTCTCTCTCTCTCTCTCTCTCTCTCTCTCTCTCTCTCTGTGTCTTGACTGTGAAGTTGAGCCCCAGTGGAGTGGAGGATGACAGCAAGCTGTCGGTAAGTATTGTCCATGTGTGTGTGTCTGTGGATTGCTCTGTTTAATCATGTCTGTGGTGTGATGAAAAGCATGAAGATTACTTAATAAAAGCCTGTGATCCACGAAAAAGGCCCACTTCTTCAAAATACTGACCTGGCTGACTTGATTAGATATTTTATTTTATTTTATTTGTTTTATTATTATATCAAATCAGATCAGAAATAACTGATGGACAAAATATGTATTTCCTATCTAATTCCATCAAAGCGACACTAAAGCAGCACCTTGACATCTGCCAGCACTGATCCCTGATCCTCAGAGCAATTTACTGAGTGTTTGTCTCAGCGCAGCACACACACACACACACACACACACACACACACACGCATATTATCCCTCTCTCTCTCCGTCTCTATCTCTCTCACACACACACACACACACACACTTCTGACACCTGTATGATTGTGTTAATCAGCAGCTGACTCTTCTAATCACACTGACATTTTGCCATAGCATCAGCTGCTCTGAAGGGAGATTAAGCCCACCCTTAACCTTTGACCCCTGTCACCCTGACCACCTCCTCGCTGACCTCTGAGAAGCCAAGATGTCCAGCCGCGATTTAGAACTGCTCAAACACGCTGCTTCTTTAAGATCCGCCATGTTTATGCCGTCTCTATGACGACTGTCACTGTGCACTCATTAATCCGATGTCACTTGCCAGAAGGCTTTGATTGACATGTTTCTCCTCCTATCACAGGCCAAACCCCGGCTGCAGAGAGGAGGAAGCTCCGCCTCTTTACACAACAGCCTAATGAGGAACAGCATCTTTCATCTGATGATCCATACACTCGACCCTCTCAGTGAAGGTAACACACACACACACACACACACACACACACACTCCATCCACGCTGAGAAAGAACAGAATAATTATTTGAAATTCAGAATTATTTTAAACTGTGCATTAATGAAACACCTGGGATATATTTCAACTATTAACTAACTAAATAAATACATACAAAAAGAGCTGTTTAATTTAACATAAATATATACTTATACAGAACAATATATAGAAGAGAAAAAGAAGAAGAAGAGGTGTTAATTTATTTAATAAGAGATTTAAATCACAAAAAAAGACATGGAGACATGTTTAAATATGTAGATCGACAGACAAATACACATGTACTCAGCAGATTATGTATTTAAATTATTGTAATTAAACAATACAAATCAGTTTGCTTTACTGTACTACTGTAAAAAAAATTGATTTTCACTTTATGTTATGAGAAAAGGGAGAAATGACTTAGTTATCTATAATTTTATGTGTTTTCTTAACACATTCTGATATTTATTAATAAGTTTTCATTTCACCCTATTTCTCTTGCCATCTGATACACAAGTTCTTATCACCTTGATTGTAATAATTCGATGTATTAAATATATTCCTCCACACGTGTCTCAGCTGCTGGAGCTGGTGAAGATGTTTCTGTCGTGGTTTGATGAAGTGCAGCAGTGTTCGTGTGACCGGCTGTGTTTACTGGCTTTCATTAAAGACTGGTCTTTAGAATAAAACTTTCATGTTGAGATGTTTTATGATGTAGTTATGTAAAGGTGAGCTCGGATTGCTTCCTTGGTGAAATTTAGCAAAAGAGGACCATTATTTGTTGTTAATGATGCAGCAATAAAGCACAGCTTACACAGAAATCACTTTCAAACCAAACAGCTTTCTGCTGGTCAGTGCGGTGGACACACTTAACAAAGTTAACAAACACAGGCGCAATCTGCATGAGGAGTTATTGAGCCTTTGTGTAAAACGCCCAATCAGACGCATTCCTGTTCAAATGACTGGATTTCACCTGCAAACATTTGCTTAGTTACAGTTGATGTGTTGCTGTAGAGCAAGTCATGGCTAGTGTTATTTTGTCACAGTTAAGATACTGCTACAGTTTTTATGAATATTTTGAATTAATTTTTATTTTTCTATTTTCATTTTAAGTTAATACAATTTTAATAATTATGGTTTGTATTTTTTATCATTTTATTCGTTTTTAATGGCTATAAACATTCTTTTATTCTTATTATTTTTATTTTGTTTTTGTGTGTTACAAAATAACAAATGTTATTTTATTTTTATTGTTATTATTTTTTTATTATTTTTAAGTTGTTATTAAATATGTGTGTTCATCTCAAATCTAAAAGACACTTTTGTTTTCATAGGGTTTTAAAAAGCTTTGAAATTGACTTTTTGCCTGCACATTTAATGGGTATTTGAACAGTAGCTCATCTCATCTTTGTATTCACTACATGGCTTTGCAGTAGCTAAATTGTGTTTTTTTTCTTCTGGTTTTTCATCCAACTCTCTCTGTCTGTCTCTGTCTGTCTCTCTGTTTCTCTCTGTCTGCTGTTTCCTCAGAATTCGCTGACTCTGGTGAGTTATTCTCTAAATCTCGTTGTCATCACAGCTCGTCCTGCTGTCTGTACTGTCTCTGTTTATTCACAGGATTCAGAAACAATGAATACTGTGTGTGTTATTTTCAATTTTCCATGTGTGTTTGCCACTTTCCGTTGTATTTTTCTTGCTAAAGCTCAATTTCATGTTACCCATAACCCTGATATCCTCTGTTCCTCATTCACATGTGTGTAAATTATGACTTTACAGTTAAGTGTTCACAGCAAGCCTAAATTAAATGGTATATATGCATTTTTGTAAACACATTTAATTCTCACAGGCAGAGATCCAAATTTATACATAACCCTAGAGATGGTTTTACATGAAAATCACAGTACATCAGCAGTTCTTGAAATACTCAGACAAGCCCATCTGGCACTAACAACCATTCCACATTTAAACTCACTTAAATCCTCTTTCTTCCCCATTCTGATGCTCAGTTTGTACTTCAGCAAGTCGTCTTTATCACATCTAGATGCCTAAATGCATTGAGTTTCTGCCATGTGATTGGCTGATTAGCAATTTGTGTTACCAAGCAATTGAGCAGGTGTACCTAATAAAGTGGCCGGTGAGTGTATATGTTTATTTATTTATATATATATATATATATGCACACACACACACGCAGTAGGTGTGTGTGTGTGTGTGTGTGTGTGTGTGTGTGTGTGTGTGTTTAGCATAATTATATCTAATCTATATCTATTTTATTTTTCATTACATATTAGTTACAGGAACGGCATGTTACTGTTTCTTAAAGCTTCACATCGTCAAGCATAAAATATGGTGAAATTGCGCCTGTTACATAATAGCAATGGCACATCATGAATGTGTCCATAATATATTTGTTTTAATGAAGTTCTGGAGTAAAACACCCTCCCCAGATTAATCGATGAATTGCATAAGTTCATTAATTGACATTGAACACATAATAAATAACCAGTGGCTGGTTTTCCACATGCACGTGTAATACAGAACTTCTCATCACACACAGACACACACTACACAAGCTGTCAAGCTTCTCTGACATGACAAATGTATTTTCGCACATTGCTGTAGTCTATCTGTGAGTGTGTGACCTGTTGCACAGCAGTTTGTATTAATTATTGAGCTCGACCCCCACGCTGGACCGATAGTTCCTCTATTTTTGGAGTGCTCTGTTTAACCCCTTGCCCTCCCCAAAACCACATACACACACACATTCATAAAGACACTGTGATCTGTCATAGTTTCTTCCAGCTGATTGCATACGCAGGCGCAGATGTACACACAGACCAATAACCGTCTGATCGGGTCTTTCATGCGACCTTTATTTCGTAACAGCTGAATCGATGTTAAAAGCTTTGCGCCGCTGGGATGAGTTCTGCAAGGTCACTGCTGGACAACGACAGGTTTACAGCAAGATCTTACTAATAAACAATGATGATATTTAAAATCTGATTTAAACTCGGATATAAATAGAACATTTTAGGGTAAAGCCAAAATTGCAGTATTTATAAATGTATTTATTTATTCAATGTTTATAATATATATAAATAAAAAAAAAAAAAAAAAAAAATATATATATATATATATATATATATATATATATATATATATATATATATATATATTATTTTGATATTGCTGTTTTATCCTAAAACATTATTTAAAATGAAAAAAGAAAAATATATTTTACATTTCTGATTTTCTAAGTATGAAAATATACAAACCTAAACATCACGTTATTTATTTCCATGCTTAGTAAAATAAACTGTTAGGTGCATCATTAAAGGGAAAGTTCACCCAAAAATGAAAATTTGTTGGAAACTGAGATTTTATACTGAAACCGTTGTGGTCTGTTACTCTTCTAATGTAAGTGGATGGGAATCATGGCTAAAACATAAAATAAATAAATAAATAAACTCTGCGGCCCTTGATGATACATTGATGTGTAAAGACACAAAAAGATCGGCCTGTGCAAGGAAACTGAACAGTATTTTACCTCTGATGCATACTGTCTGAACTGTATGAGCGCCTCCTCAAAACACAGTCTGCACATGAGACGTCTTCTTCTTGCTTTACGGCGGATCACAGACTTATAAGTGCATTATCCACCTATCTCTCAAATGAACCACTGACACTCTATCTACAATCTCAATCAGGAGTATCAATGGTGCACTTGAGAGATAGGGGGCTTTGTTTTGTTTGTGTATGTTTTTTTTTTTTTTACTTTTTTATTGTATGTTTAAACCTCATCCACTTACATTATAAGAGTGATAGAACGCAACGGTTTGTTTTATAAATCTCAGTTTGTGTTCTACTGAAGAAACAAAGTCGCCTACATCTTGGATGCCCATCTTTTTGCACTTATGTCTGTGAGACCGGTCTAGAGAGAGATTTATTTTGGCCACATCACCTCCTCTTTCTCACTGACACTTATTTATGTGTGTGTGTGTGTGTACACGTGTTAGCATGTGTTTCCTTACCCTTGTCTCTGTGTGTGATATTGTAGAGCTGGGGAATTATGGCAAGCTAAAATATTATCACTCAATGACCGCGGAAGGTAAGACTCTTTCTGTCAACCCTTATTTTCCTCTCATTCTGTTTCACCTCTCTACCCATGATGCTGTTTGTTCATCCATGAGTGTGAGAGAGGTTTCTTCTCCATTTTTTAGTTTCATGACCCTCTTGCCGAGATTTCACTCACATAAGTGCAAATCGTGGTTTTCATCATTCTTCATGTCATTTAGAATTTTCTTGGGGGTTTCTCTTTCTCTCTGTCCATTTTTTTCTTCTTTTTTGTTTGTACTTTGTTCTTTGTTAAGTTTTTATTGATTTGTTTGAAAGGTATATATATATATATATATATATATATATATATATATATATATATATATATATATATATATATATATATATATATATATATATATAAGTAGCAAGTCATGATTAATAACTTTTGTTAAATATACTTCCCAAACATCCTGTTTCAATAAATACATCCATGCATGAAAGAAGTGAAGTGAAGTGAAGTGACATTCAGGTGACACATACTCAGAATTTGTGCTCTGCATTTAACCCATCCGAAGTGCACACACACAAAGTGCACACACTCAGAGAAATTGCATTTCAAGTTAACATATTTTAAAATGTTTATCATTATAAATGTTTAATGGCAAATGTATTTAACTTTAAAGGTTCACAAATATATTTAACCTTTGAAGACAAGAGGTGTAATTATAAAATTATAAGTCCTACTTAATTGGGTCAAAAAAATCACTCGAAATTTGAATTTATTAAAAATGTAAATTGTAATACATTTTGTTTAATTTAATTTAATTCAAAAAGTGTCTGAAATAATTACATTCAGTTTGCACTTAAGTATATTATTTTAAAGTAAATTATAATAATTCATATAATATATATATATTTTAAAAGTAGGAAAATGTGTACTCCTTTTTGTGGTAAACTTTCTTTATTGTTATTATTTGGCAAAAAAGGCAAAATATTGCAACTTGAACATGAAATTACAAATATATTTAAATACAGGAATTACATTTAAGTATACTTTAGTATAGTATAAGTATACTTGTCAGTACATTCTGCAGTACTTTACTACAGTAACCATATTTCAAAGACATTAGAAGTAATTATGTAAATACATATAAAAATGTGTAAGTAGATAAAAAAAAAACTAAACAAAAAAACTCTCCAAAGTTCAGCAAATTGCATTTAATATAGACTTAAACTATAATTCATTGAATGTACTCAGCATTACATTTCCTATAAGCATTAAATACATTTTGCACAGTATATTAGTTTAACATATTTTATTTTCATAATAAGTACCCTTTTATGTGAGCTTCTTTTCAAAAGTGAATATTTGATATGATTTTGAGAAACCCGGTTTAGAGAAACTAAAGACTATCCTGACTACAAATCAGTTTTTATTACACCACATCCCAGAAGAACACACTCACTTATTTAGTTCAAACTCTAAAGCCACTTTATATCCCAAACCATTCCAGGCGTATCAATGATATGTAGGTCACACAACATACATGTGCGTGTTGATTGGGGTCAAAGCACTGATCGAGCCAGACAGGACAGTCTGTCTGTCAGCCAATCAGAGTCAATGATGCCACAGCAAGGTCAAAGACATTCACTGATCATGATGCTTTCCATTAGTGAAGTGAGACCAACCCACCACACATTACGTTCATTGCTATAATGCAAGCTTTTGCACATGCGGTTTAATTCCGGAGACAGGAACGCGCTATATTTTACTTCCACATTGATGGATCCTGAAAGGTTGTGCAACTGTATTGATGTTTGATTCGTGGGTCTGCTCTCGTCATGCTGAGTTTTATAGACTTTGTCTCTAATCTCTTAAACCAGCGGCAAGCAGTTGTGTTTATTGTGCTCTTGGTTTGAAGGTTGCGTTTAAGGTCAAATGGTCGTTTGACATTTTTCAAGCAGGCTGTGCTTAATAGTGAATATAGACTCACAGTTTAAGGGATTTACTGGTTATGACACTTGCTGGAGTGACTAAATACGATATATGATATACTATACCATATACTGTACACTGTAGCAAAAGAAAAAAAAAATATGAAATTAAAATATGCTTTAATATTATGAAATTACTTAAGTGTGAACTAAATGCAATATTTTCAGAGGCTTAACTGCATGTTATTTGCAATTTAATGAAAAATGTACTGCAGTTTAAATATATATATCAAATGCAATTTAGCTGAACTTTAGAGTCATTTTTGATACACTTAAGTAGGACTTAATTTAAGTAATTTCTATCAAACTTTTTTTTAACTATTAAACTCATGCACTTAAATATATTTGAAGTTGTACTTTTAGTAATTTTGTAATCGAGTACATTCAAAATATATAAATTGTATTGATTTAAAAAAGTATATTCAAGTGCTTTAAATGTGCTCATGTTAGTTAACACATCCAAATAAGTCTACTTCTATATATATTAACATTATTACGAAGTGCTTTTTTAAAAAGTGTACTTACAGAAAGTGTGTTTAGAAACATTGTCAAAAAAAGTGTTACAAATATTTTTTTTTATATTTGTTAGAAATTATTTACAGGTTTTTATATATATATATCTAGTAGGTAAAATGAAACATGCTCACTTAACTGGGAAAATTGGTTACTCCATATCACTCACTTTCTTTCTGAACTATCTTTTATGTATTTATTTATTTATTTTTATTTTTTTAGGGAAATTTCGCGAGAAGGCGTCCATCCTTCACAAAATTGCCAAAAAGAAATGCCAGGTGGAGGACTCAAATGGAGTTGCTGGTAAGTAGGTGTATAAAATAGTAACCTAACTTCACATAGTAACCAATGTACTGAATTTGTTTCTAGCTCTGTTAAACTTACCATTGTGTGTTAAATCCAGCACTATCCAGCCTTTTAAAATCGCTCCTTTAGGTTTCAACTACTCATGCACTTTATAGAAACGAAAGGAAGTATCATAATCCCATGATGCTATTTGTGTTGAATACACACATGGACTTTCATTTCAAGTGGGAAATTATGCTAACAGTTCCATATTAGCATATTAGCATCAAAAGCGGAGCGGTTGTGAGCAGCTTCTTTGATGTGACCACAGAACATCTTTAACCCTTTCAAACCCATCTGCTGCACTTTCATTCATTTTTTTGCCAATATTTCTTCACTATCAACCCTACCAGGATAATACCATGTTTTTTTTAGACATGTTTAAGAGAAAAGTATGTAAATACAGTACTATGTAAAGGTACAGCGTTTGAATGGTTTTGGAAAACATGGACATATCTGGGAAGGTCCAAATGTTTTACAAATGTGGTTCTCATAGCGTAAGGCGCTGAAAAACCAGCTGCTAAAGACTACACTAGACCTGCCTTAGATTGATTTATGTGAGGACTTTTGGCTATAGGTGGTTAATTTGATTCATTTGGCCATTTAGTGTAGACAAACACATTTCACATACTTCTTTTCTGTTTGTGTTATAGAAAAGAATCTGCCAAACAGCTCGAGTGTGGAGGTGGACGTGACTCCACCGATGAATGGCACCGCTGGACAGGACGGAGACACAGTGAGTCACTTAAATAAAACACATGTTCACCAGGGTTATTATTGTTTACCAAAAAACAACAACAAATAAATAAATAATAATAATCATTGAATTGAATCAGGTGGTAAAACAACGTAATAATAAACGTCTCGGCCATCCACCAGTTATTTAACTGCTTCTCAAGAATTATATACGAAGCAATGAGTATCATCAGGTGTTTATAATAAAACAGTCTATTCACTAACTCCAGTGAAATTTCATCTGAAACACATCAGGCAAAAATGCAGTTCATAAATATTAGGCTCAAGCAAGAAAGAGGGGAAATTAACAACAAATATGATATATCAAAATCTTCATTTAAACCCAAAAGAGACATTGTCTTGATTTGATTTAATGCAATGTATATATATATATATATAATTATTATTATTATTATTTTATTTTTTTGCATTGAAGTGTAGAGGAAAATGATGAACAGTTCTGACATGAAATACAGAACTTGTTTATATGTTTTTTTTATTATTTTATTTGTTATTTAACTAACATATTTGTCTTAACTTATTTTTTTATAAGTAAACATCGGAGGATGTTTGAATTTTTTTTTTTAATAAGGAATAAGCTAAAATAAATCAATATTATTTGGTGTAATGAAATGTGTTTATGCAGTTTAAGGTTAAAAAACACACTGTTTTCCACATACTGTACATTATTGTTTCTCCTCTATGCCCCACCTTCTGAAACGTTTTTTACAAAGCTCATCGCTCTAAAATGCGAGTTGTGCTCTGATTGGCCAGCTAGTTCATTGTGATGAATACCTCAAGCGTGTATAAAATAGTGATATAATAAAATAAGACAGATTCGCACTTGCTACTGTACACTCAACTCATTATGCACAACAATTTCAAAGCTAAAACAGGACAGAAAGTCCCACTGAGTTTGGAAACAGAAGTAAAGGCCAAGTCACGGCAGAACTGCAGAAACCTCACGCTTCTGATGACTCAGTGGAAAACACATTTGACCGTCTGTCTCCCTCCCACTGACCTGCGTCTGCTCATCTCTCTCCTCACACACACACACACACACACACACACACACACACACACACACACACACACACACACACACACACACACACACACACACACACACACACACACACTGTCCTGTCTTCTCATCCTCTGCCCCCTGTTGGTACGAGAGACAGTCCCAGCATGCAGACATACACTGCAAAAAATGCTTTCCAAGCTTAGATTTTTGTCTTGTTTCCAGCCAAAATATCAAAAGATTCTTAAATCAAGTAAAACATAAATATTGTCTTGTTTTCAGAAGAAAAAAAAAAGTAATCTGAAGCAAAATAATCTGTCAATGGGGTAAGGAAAATAATCTGTTTTCTGTTTGAAATAACAAGACAACAATTTTTGCTTGTCTAGAAAAGCCTTCTTGATTTAAGAATTTTTTGATATTTTGGCTGGGATATAGATTTTTTTATTTAATTTTTGCAGTGTAGAGAGACCCTGTCAATGTCACTGTGACAACCTGCTCATGTGCAGATGAAGAGGTTTTACATGTGGCCAGGTTAAAGGTCATCAATGGTTAAGTATGTATTCACACAGTATTGTTTATTTATTTACACATTCAAAGACTTTGGTTGGAGTAAACAAGAACATGCTTGAAACAACCACAAATGTCAGCCAGTGCATAGGTCAGAAAAAATGTATAAAAAAATAAAAATAAAACAATTCCCATATTACAAAGTATAACATTAAAATGTGTATAAATCACTCGTTTTCACTGTCCCACAGCGACACCCGCAGGTAAAGTTACAGCCGAGGCTTACCTCCCATGATCCCATTGACTGTTAACAGAGACCCCATAGCGTCCCGTGACTTTACTGGAGGGTAATTGAGAATAAATGGGGGAAAGTCACGTGAGAGGAGGCAATGCCTCCATCGCGATATCATTGGATACGACTGGTTATGTTCGAATGTGACTGGTTCATGCGATAAATCCTGCCGAGTTCTGCATTCGTGAATCAATCTGAATGAAAAGTATAATGGTGTTAATTGGGAAAACTCATTTAAAAAAGTACAACCCGAATTCCGGAAAAGTTGGGACGTTTTTTAAATTTTAATAAAATGAAAACTAAAAGACTTTCAAATCACATGAGCCAATATTTTATTCACAATAGAACATAGATAACATAGCAAAT